>NC_050518.1:15191335-15290652 GCF_002922805.2 Oryzias melastigma | reverse complement strand
TGACAGCCCAAATAAAGAAACATGTTTGGAGGAAACCATTTATTAGGTGGTTGGAAGATACCAGACTCAACTCTCTATCATCAGTTAGATTAAAAAAAGAGAAATCATTTTGGAATCTCTAGCCAAATGTTTCAATAATCTATATGTACTGAATGATATTTCCACTGAAAAACTCTGGTGCCTAAAGGGTTAAAAATAAATGTATAATTCATCAGTAAGAAAAACTGAAATATTCAGCCATAACTGACATTTATTTAAAATAAAAAAATAAATAAATAAAAAATGCCGGCCCGGATGGACCGGGTGGGTCTGGTACTGGATCAGGCCTGGCAGTTATTGGGGGCTGGACAGATCCAGGTGTGCCTTTCGGACTACCCATGTATCCAGTCATGCACCAAGAGACTCCCTGGAAGTGTGGGACTTGTGACGGTCACTGGCAGCATCACCATGACCTTTGAGGAGCCAATGAGGACAGAACTGTCCTGTGACCAAAAACGCCTCTAGATATTTTACATTTTATGCATCGTTTTTTTGCACAATTAGAGAGAAACATGCAGAAATGTTGTTGTAAATAGTATTGGACAAATTTTAACTTTTAACAAACAAAACCTGTCGTTCATGTACATTTGCACTGTTTTCTCACTAAAAACTCTAAAAATATGAAATTTATTTATATATATTTTTTACTATTTAAATTGGTCTAACACTATTATGAAATAAAATAAATTGTAAAATAATGATATATAGTAAAAATTCAATGTCTTCTGGAAAAAGAAGCAAAAGCACACATTTGTAGGACATTCTCTGACCCTTTCATAGTCAAAATTGGCAGAAAAGTCCAGGTGGACATTTTGAGGCTTAGGCCTTAAAGGTGATCGTCAAGCAGCCTTTTAGAGCCACTTTTGAATCCACAAAGCTGGTTGTTATTACTTTCACAACTTCCTTCTTGGCATGGATTCTTGTCTTCAGGTTTTTTTTCCTCTTGAATCCTTTGTTCCAATTAAAGCATGCAATAATGAGAAAAATATAATACAAGGAAGCTTTTTCATATTATAAACTTGAATTATCCAAAGTGGCTGGGGAATTTTGAAAGATACAAGAAATATTCGTAATGAAAACTAAATTGTTAGGTTGAACTACTTTTTTTATTCAAGTAATTCTGAAGAACATATTGTCAATTAAAAAAAATAAAAAAAGCACCTACAGTTTCAGGTCTTTTAATGTAACAAGGCAAATAAGAAATGTGAACAAAAAATGTGCTGAATCTGACCCAGTTTTAAAGATGCAAGAAATAAGGAAAAAATAATCTAAATGTGGAAAACAATAATTCTTGGAATAAAGTTGGAGGCTGACTCCACCCACAGCCGAAATGTGAAAATCCAGTCAGTTTGAGTTTCAAAAAGGTTGGTGACCCCTGCACTAAACAAACCTAATTGCTCCAGTTAGCTCACCTGTTGATCAATTCATCAAGAGTTGAGTGGAAACACCTGGTATGAGCTGGTTGGTTTACTTTTTCACTCATTTTCTATATTTATTCTGAACTTTTGAAGTTACTGCATGACTTGTTGCTTATAGCTTTAGTCAAGAATCATCCCAACAAAAGAGAAGTAGCTTTTCAATCTATAATGTTAAATTAAATTTACATGAGTTTCAGATCTGAGAATTGTTGTAGTATATTTTTTCTGCAGTTATAACAATTAAAAAAAACATTTATCAAATATAACTGAACTTTTTTTTTTTAAAGAAGGTTTTATTAGTAGTCGTTTAGCTATTTAAATCAAATTTGTGCTTTAAACTGCCTTAATTTAATAGTTTTTTGGGTTCTGCCGAAGCTTTTACTGATATTTTTAGTTTATTTGAAGAAACGGCTCCAATTTTCCAACATTTCTTGTGTTAAATTTTCCATCAAAGGTAATTTTCTTGGAAAAATATGGATATTTTTATTTAATCAAGCCTTTATTGGAGACCGCATTTATTCTGACTTTATTTCAGTCAACAATGGTCATTATTGATATTTATTCACTCAATTTTTATGGTAACTTTGACTTGCGTTTTCTCCCTCTCACACACACTTTTAATGATTTTTTTCTTTATGTTAGAGATGAGAAACGTGTTTCCACGCCATAATCTGGATCTTTAATCAAAAATCAGCTCCATTATGAATACGTTTTTCCTTTTATTTTTCCAATTTACAATAATCAGCGCTGCAACAAAAACAAGAAGAAGAAAAAAAAATAAAGAGATCGTAACAAAATAAAGTCAAAAATGTACACGCCCTCACACACACAAAAACATGCCACCCTGGTTGATTCTCAAGAGACTGTCCGTGGAGTCCGACTCTCGGCTGCGGGGAGGCCGTTCCCCCTTTGAAAACCCAGCTGCACCCCTCCTCTATAGGTGGAATGTGAATGTGTGGTGTGAGGCTAGTGGGATTTAAGGATGGGGATGATCAGGATGGTGTTGGGGGGGATGATAGCACCTTCTGAGATCCATCTGGAAGGTGATGGCTCGCTCAGCTGAACACGTTTCCTTGTTTTTCACCGTGAGGTAGCTTTTGAACAATCTGGATGACTGAGAGAAAAGGGGAAAAATAACATAAAACCAAAAGTTTTGCCAATTCTTTCTGTTGTTTTTTAATAAATTTGGGGCCTTCTTTTGATGGGCAGTAAAGGACATAAAAATCATACATCCTAAATGTAACCTCACTCTCCAAAACAAAAAAAAGTGTTGGTGTGCATATAGACACATGTACACACACATATGTGGAAATATATATAAATATATATAACCATCTGGTTGCTTATAAACACAGACTTTTACAACATTAGAACCAAGGGTTTATTATACACAGTAAAGCTTTTGTTGCTCTCAATAGACAGGCCTGAACTGTAAGGAGATTTATTTTCTTCCACCCTGATTCAAAAAGCCATATTAATGTTTCAGGAGGGACACGGGGAGGGAGTGTGGCGTAGGACCGGGACAGAGGCCGTGCAGCTGTTCTTTAGTGGAAAAGGGGGCTTGTGTTGCTTACAAAAGTGAACCCCTCCAGTCCTACCTCAACTCTGCCCACTCAGGTTAGACAATAAATAAGTGACATCAAGTCATGTTTCTGTTCTCCATAACTCGTTAGCTTGGTCCCTCTCACTCCTGGCTCAGACTCATTCCTGTCACCAGTAGGCCATGGGAAACATGACTGGATCTCAGGAGGCGGGTTGACAGAGAATGTGCTGTGGTGTGCGGTTATTGCCGGTGCCCTTAAGTGCCAACATCCAACGTGGAGAGCACTTCGTTGTGAGAGAAAAAAAAAGTGTCAATTTTCTTTTTTTTTTGGTTTTGTTTTTTAATTTCCAGTCTTCTTTTACTGTGGAAGAGTGTAACGTTTTCTTGATTGAGTTCATTTATTTCCTGTGAATTGGGGGGCCGTTGCGAATCTCCACTTTACAAGAAGCAGACTGGGCCTATGTCAACTCCAAACTCCTGATCCGCTCCTCCGATGTCCATGGGAGCAATGTCCACGATTGGCAGGCGGGACGTTTTCACTGTTTTGTACTCAAAGACGGTCTTGCTCCACCGGCCTGTATGTCTCTGTTGAGTGAAAGCAAACACTGTGTGACTACAGCCTTCTCACATAACATAAACTGCTCTTATTATTGATATTTGCCCCCACCTTGCAGCCATCCTCCATCACACTGTAGGTGAAGCGGCTGTTACCCTCCGCACGGATTTCCACATCATTGGATCCCTGCAGAACCAAAGCCTTCTTGAGGTTTCCGGTGGCCTGGTCCATATAGGCGATACTGTTTTTGCAGTGATAGGTGAGGTTCTGGGATGCTTCAGTGGACAGGAGCCTCATGAAATTCAGCTGGATGTTGGCAGAGTTGGGAATAGGGCCGTCCTGACCATAGCTGAACTGTAGAGCCCAAACAGCAAGAGAATGAGTTAAAACGTCCACAAAAAATGTTGTATCATTTTTTTGAGATACAGATAGTTTAAGTTTAATTTTAAGTTTAAAAAAAGGCCTCAGTCAAACAAAGCACCGCTCATTAAAAGTTCAAAGAACAATAAAAACATGGCTAAAATGCTAGAACAATTCCAGATAAAAAAAAGATGAAATAAGTTACATAAAAACAAAAAAATGCCAGATAAAATCAAAGCTAAAACAGTAAAACACACCACATCAGATAGCACCAATGATGTAATTTAAGATTTTGCTCACAATGTAAGTTTAAGATGCAAAAATGAGCGATCAGGAAAAAAGAAACCCTTATTTAGCCACTCTCACACATTTTTGACCAGCTGTAATTGCATAAAAAATGAATCGTCAACAAATTTTGCATTATTTCAATACAGCAAGTAGTCATTTAAAGAAATGAATAAACGTAGATAAGTCTTTGTCACTATAAACTGTTAAAAATTAGCCAAACTTTTTCCCGCCAAAAGGATCACGGAGGCAGCCATTTTGAAATGAGCAGGAAAAGCCCTTATACTGCCCCCAGTGGAATGATTATGAACTACAGGGAAGAAGACATGAACCAAATTCTATTCAATTGGTTTTTAGGGAAAGTTTGGATCATGCTAATGAGAAAGGGGTCTCAGAAATATGACACAAATGGTTATATAGGGGTTAAGTACTTACGTGGAAGCCTCCGCTGATTGTTTCTCCAAACCAGATGTGTTTGAGGCTCTTGCTCTTGTTGCTCCACCAGTTCTTCTTTGGTACTTTGCTGATTCTTGGGTAGACACAGGTCTCTCCAGTCTCCATGTTACAGAAGACTTTGATGGCGTCGGCTGTGCAGCCCAGATTAGGATCAATCCAGAAGTCACCTGGAGAAGAAAGAGACGTGGTAAAGAAACATGTCTTTTTGGTGTTCTCAACATGTTCTTGTAGCATTTTTCCAATGCTGGAGGACATTGATTTAAATAATTTAAGATTAAAATAGCATTTCTGAGTATTTATTTGATTAAATCATGAAGGAGCAGATAGCATCCAGTTGCAGAAAATCCGATCCATGTACTTCTTAGTTTTCCTGGCTCAAAACTGTACGGCTTGATAGCTCCAATATTGCTCACCGTTTTTGTTGCACCGCTAATGTTAGCTAGGGTTGTGAGGGGCTGTAAGCTAGTGGGAGAGCGTGTAAACAAAGGAATGCTGGGATATCGACTGTGGGTTACTTCCACTCCAAAAGTCAGAGGTGAGTTTCTAATGGACTCCTGCCGCCCTGCAGAAACTATGCCTTAAAAAAACATCACAAACTTTTTGATTTTGGCAAAAAAAACTGCATAATTTTAATTATGTGAAAATTGTTAACAATTTTACGACATATGGTTGGAGTGGGACTTTAACCAAACATCTTAACTTACAATTTGAGGCCTAGTTATCCAATGCCTGACATGTCTTTGAACGGATATCAACCGCTGTTGATTGTATTCCTCATTCATTCTTGGTCGATTGCTTGAAATAAACCATTTCAATTCAAAAGTAACTGAAGGTGACCATATGCATCTAAGACTTTTGAAGGATTTTCAGGTTTTTGTCATTTGTTGTGTGCAACTGATTGAACAAACTGGACAGTTTCTTCCTCTAATATTAAATCTTTGTTTAATCATAAATGTATATATTTCTTAATCAGACTTTGACATTTGGTGTATTTACCGCTCTTCCACTCAGGATGGCACAGCTTGAGGTCTCTGCACGTGCGAGCAGGGTTCTTCTGGGTGCCGTCTGGGCTGCGCATGTTCTCAATCTGGTTGTTGAGGGATTTGAGCGAGGAATCGACCTCGACATCGTGCTGCCTCAGGGAGCTGGAGGCCTCATCGGCCCTCATGTATCTGAGAGGATCTGGAGACTTCTCGGTCTGACCCAGGCCGGCAAAGGCAGACAGGTCGATGCCAGGGCCTGGAGGACCAGGAGGACCAGGGGGTCCGGGATTACCAGGAGGACCCTGTTTAAAAAATGACAATGAGACATAGCTGAAAGATGATAAAGCGGGTGGTTCTGAGGATATGTTTGACATACAGCAGGGCCAGATTCTCCAGAGCGTCCACGAGGTCCGGGTGGTCCAATGGGGCCAGCTTGTCCATTGTTTCCATCTTTGCCAGCAGGTCCAACTGGTCCAGGTGGCCCCTTTAACCAAAGAAAGTGTCAATCAACTCAAATCTTAACCGATTCTTTTAGTAAATTTTAACTTTCTTTTCCAAATTGGACAAATGCACCTTTTGCAATTTAAGATAATTTCATCACTATAAATGATTTAAAAGCAGAAATGTGGTTTTCTATCCTCTTTCTCATGAAACCTTCAACTACTGAGCATGAGGGATGCTTGGTGACCCTTTTCTCTGTTTTTTATGATAATGCAAATCTGGGATAGATCTTTAAGCTTTATTTTGATCTCAGCCTGACACTTTCCCTCACTCAGCGTAATTATAACGTCCTAGCAGCCAGTCTAATCACAAAGGTTTGTAATTAAAATGACCTCTTCTGTAGCCCTCTCTATCAGCTGAGAGAAGAGGAATAAAAAGTGCTCCTCACTTCCATGTCACATCTCACTAAAAGCATTTTCCCCACCTTAGCTCCACTTGGTCCTGCAGGTCCGGCTGGTCCAGAGTCTCCAGCAGGACCCTGTGAGGACGAGTGCAGATACAGGTTAGACAATGATCATAGATGGACGGGTGATACAAGCAAAGGTAGATCTCTCACAGGGGGTCCAGGAAGACCCTGCAGACCGGTGAACCCACGGTGACCCTTCTGCCCTCTTTCTCCAGGCTCACCAGCCTCGCCCTTATCTCCACGTGGTCCTTGTGGCCCCTGAGGGAGACGAATAACCTTATATAATGACAATCTACAAAACATATGCTCATGCTGTCAGGAAGGTGGTACTCACAGCAATTCCTCTAGCCCCAGCTGATCCAGGTGGGCCAGCAGGTCCTTGAGCACCCTGAAGATAGACGGAGATCATTGGTTCTTCTTTGTGCATTCATTGAAGCTTCAAACATGATGTTCCTGTGATCATTTTTACTCACATTCTCTCCTCTGTCACCCTGCTTGCCAAGAGGTCCAACAGGTCCAGGAGAACCAGGAGCCCCAGGAGCTCCAGGGGGGCCAGCCGGACCGGTGTTTCCTCGCTCTCCCTGTACACACAAGAAAATATGTATATATATTTTTTTGCTACAGATTCCAGGTGTAAATTCATTTGACTTTCATAAAGCTTTCGTCACCTTAATTCCAGTGGCTCCATCCCTACCCGGAGGTCCATCTGATCCAGGTGTTCCCTGAACAAAATAAACACAGTATTCATAACAAAGCCTAAATTCACGCGGTTTAATGAAAGTGTTACTTCCGTTTATATTTATGTGGATGCTTGGTTGACTGTTGGTGTGCTCTGACCTCTCTGCCGGGCTCTCCAGCAGGTCCAGTGAGTCCAGGTGGCCCAACAGGTCCAGGAGGTCCACGGTCACCAGTACCACCAGACGCTCCCTGTTTGCCAGGCTCTCCCTAAACACAAAAAGGAATATGGTGAAATTTTAGGCTGTTCTTTAACATATTGATAGTTTCATTTGCATTGTAATTGGATGACCTGGGACCAGAGTTACAAACTTAAACTTTTATTCTCTGACTGTTAGAAATTTTTAATAATGTGGGTAAAGAGAGATATTAGGAAGCATTTCATGTCACCAAACAGATTTATATCCCATTTTCAATATATAAACTAAAATAAAAGTTTTCAGAAGCACTCACGGATGGTCCAGGGAGACCTGGGAATCCCCTTTCTCCTCGCTGACCAGGCAAACCAACAATACCTCGGGATCCAGCCAGACCTTGAGGACCCGGGGGTCCATCAGTACCCTGCAGACAGAGCATAAAATGGTGAGGATTTGACTGTTCACTCGATTCATTTTCACGTTAAACTGCAAAAGGACTAAAATCAGAATCTCACAGCTTTTCCTTCCTCTCCGGGCTCTCCTTTCTCTCCTGGAGGTCCAGCGGGTCCACGCAGTCCAGCATCTCCCGGTCTCCCTGGAGGACCAGCGTCACCACGAGTACCCTTTGGCCCGTCTTTACCAGCAGAACCGGCAGGACCAACAGGGCCGGGATTGCCCTGTGATGAGAAAAAAACAAAGTAAAAGGTTTGGATAAGAAATATACTAAAAATTAAAATATCTTTTGTTCCCTGAAGGAAGACTCACATTAGGACCAGGAGGTCCAACTCTGCCAGCAGCTCCAGGGAAACCTGTAGCGCCCTGTCATGAGGAAAGAGTTGCAGGTAAACTGAAGGTTTACAAATATATTTTTTCTATGGTTTAAGTTTGAAGAATTGTGATTATGGGAAAGAAACAAATGATCTGGTTTATTTGAGCAAAGTGTGAATTATTGTTGAAAATTGGAGGGTTTAATGTCTTTGTGTTTAAAATCAGAGCAATAAGAACGGACAGATCCAGTTTAAGACCATCCGTCTTCTAATGTCATTTGTTGGAACTTTCACACCAAAAGTTGGGTTAAGTTTTCAAATCTCTAAATTTGACTCAGAATAAAGTGAGCACACTTTGATTTGAAATGTGGATCTTAAAAGCCTTTTTTTGACTGATAACGTTCAGACAAATCGTAGAAGACTTAAAGGACGACGCCGTCCTGCTGAGATGCTCCAGTCTCAGGATCCTGCCGTGATGCATGCTGGTTCAGTGTGGGACCATCAAGGCTTTCTGCTTCACTGAGCTTTTCTGAAGAGTCGAAGAACCTGCTGTGAAGAGGCTTTTTACTGGGTCTCAGTAGTGTCGACATTGAACATACTTAATAACGGCTGGATCTCATTGATGTGATTAAGTGAAATCTTTAGAAAGATTAATCAGATCACACTCAACATGAGATGGTTCGTCTAGTTTTTATCTCTTCGTTTCTACAGCAAATGAACATTTTTTTTTGTTTGGAGCCCATTTCTAAAATCTGTAATAAACACGGTGACCTTGTAAATGAGAAAATAATGTTTTTGAGTGGAATCTTTTTTGTCCAGCTCAAACTCATTAGAGGTTGTAATTAAATATTCCTTCTAAGGAACATCAGCATCTAAGCTCTCATACTTTTAATGAGGAAGTCTTTTTTTTATTACATTTCATTAAAAAAGTATTCAATATTACAAGAGTTTGAAAATGATTATATCTTTAGCAGGTTACATTTTCAGATTACATTTTACTGTATATTTCCATTCACTGAAGAGGAGAAAATGTCATATTTTTAAGCAAATATTGATTAATCATTTAAGAAATCAGGTTATACACATTTCACTGTTTAGGATTTGTATCTTCACGTCACAGTTTAAGGTTGAGATAAAAGTAAATATCGGTTAAATGTTCGATTTCTTACTTTTAAATGCAGATGAATGTTTTATTTTATGGGTTCTTTATCCAACATGCTGACACTTAGTGGTTCATTTACTGTTGCAGCCTGGCTTCTGTAATTAAAAGTAAATACACACATATGCTGCTTTTTGCAACACCTTGATCAGCTCTTTTGTTCCTCCATCCTGGCTCTCTGGCTTTGATTAAAATGCTAAGGCTTTAAAAAATAGTTGTGTGACACAGGATGTTTTATTTTGAAAGGAACTCGTATGTGTTAGTGTCTTATTCCTTTAAATACCCAATGAAAATAAAAGGGAAAAAGAAAAGTTTTTCTGTTGTTTATGGCTTTGGGGGATTAAGTAAATATTTATAGTAAATTATTTTCTTTACCATTTGATTGAGCAGTGAGTTAAATGGTGAAATAAATTTAAATTGTTTGCACGTAGAATGATATAACATTGCTAGAATTCAATTAATAAACATTTCTTACAGCTAATCACACTAAATTTGATAAATGAATGGATTCGTGGCCACAAAAAGCATTAAAAATATATATTTTTTTAAACAGTGTTGAGGGTTCCTGTAGTTGTTGTTGGGCTTTGCTCAGTAAAAAACAGACCTTTACAGTTATACATTTATAACTGTAGATAATTTGTGGAAATGATTATAAAAGTCACATAAAACCAAATCTTTACCTATTTTGTTCAAAGTGATTTCTAATTTTTTTTCAGACAAAAGGAATGGTTTCAGTTGGTTTTCTTAGCAAAAATACATAATTTTACTAATAGAAGGACAACCTTGTTCAGTTATGTCACTAGTCTTTCTGTAGCCTCAAAAACTTCATTTGAATGAAGATATAAAGATGATTCATTATGACGTTTTTACTGAAACCAAATCCATTCTGTGCTTTGGAAGTGATACTCAGCCTTAATTGTTTGACTAACTCACATGGTTTGGGAGTGTTAGACACTGTTTTCAAGGCTATTCAAAAATCAAATACATGTTTATGTTTCTGTTCAGGCTCAGATTTGTAGATTTTTAGCTTTACTTAAAGAGTTTTGGGGTCTCTTATAAAATAAGTTATATTGATCAAATCTTTCATCCTCTCAAATCTTATAATGCACTACTTACAGGAGCTCCCTGAGCACCACGTGCTCCTTTAGGTCCAGATACACCAGTAGGTCCCTTAAACACAGGAAAACAATGAACTTATCACCATGACACACTTTAGTTATCTAGAATGACTAAAAATGATCAGTTTCTGTTGTCTACAATGCATTTCTTTTTATATTTTTGAAAACAAAAATAAGATATAGAGGTTTCAGTTTCCAGGTCAAATACTCACTACAGGTCCAGGAGCTCCAGATGGTCCTTGTGGTCCTGGAGCACCAGATTCACCTTTCTGTCCAGGCTCTCCGAGCTCTCCTTTGACTCCAGGCTGACCATCTGCACCCTACATTTATCCAGCAGGGCAGCAGAATGAGCATCTTTTACCAAAATGCTTTGGGACATAAGACATAAGCACTACACTTACAGGAGGTCCGGCAAAACCTGCAGGCCCTGGAGGTCCCACCTCACCACGGTCCCCCTGTGAAAGGACAGAAAGTTTCACAGGAGATCAAACCAGAGCCGGATTGGATCAAACGCTTCTCCACTTTTCTGATGATCAACTCTCCACGTGAAAAGGTACTTACAGGAGCGCCTCGAACACCAGCGGCACCAATGGGGCCAGTAGGTCCAGTCTCACCCTAAAATGGTTAAAAGCTTCAGAACCCACAACATTTCCAAATAAATTCTGTAATAGAACTTGATTTTGCAAAAATGGAGGTTATGCGGTTTGTCTGACCTTGGCACCGTTAGGTCCAGATGGGCCAGGAGGACCAATAGGGCCAGTCAAACCCTGGTTAGAAAAAGAGAAAACAATAAAATATCACAAAAATGGAAAAGTGATAGGATGAGATAAGAGAAAAGAGGTAAATGGGGAACTTACTCTTGCACCATCCTTTCCAGGAGCACCCTCAGGTCCCTTCTGTCCGTTATCACCCTACAAGACAAAAATATATATATATGTCAGGATTTTTTGTTTTAACCACAAATCCAAGTAACTTTAATCCAGAACTTACTCTGTCTCCCTTGGCTCCTGGAATTCCACCGGCTCCTCTCTCTCCCGGCATTCCCTGCAGACCCGGTGGACCCTGTGGTCCGGCAGCACCAGCTGGTCCTATTGCTCCCTATGAAAACATAAAAAATACTGATTCAGTACAGGAGCATCCTGGTGTCATGGAGGGGTTCTTAAATAACTTGAAATATATATAAACATGTTTATTTGAACCACACTTAAGAAAGTTTAAATCAACAAAGAGGTTCTTGTAGGATGGTGGTAACAGTTGTGTTACGTTGGATTTAACCGGCAAAGCTTCTTAATCTTCAGCTAAATAGAACAAGAGTTCCAACTAACTATAAGTTGTGGTTTAATGAAAGCAAGTCATTTTTAACGAGGAGGTGAAAAACTTTTTTGATGCTTGAATAATTTTTTTAATTTTTATAATGCTGCTTTCTTAATAACTTACTGTTATTTATCAAAATCATAATCAGAGTCGTTTACTGTCATTGCAACTGTAAATTGTAACTAGATTTAAGGAGCTCAAAATAAACAACCATCACATAAACTCAGGTAATCAATTATGCAACAATGTATAAAATAAAATGTAAATTTGAAGCTATTGAAGTGATCTGGCTTTTAATGGTTTAAAAAAACAACATATTTCAAAGAATAAGCACAAATACTGTTAGTATCAATTAGTTAGATAAAGACTTGATGCAGTTTAGTACATTCTTAAAACTATATTTTTGTTTCATTGTATCAAATTTATATTAACTGACAGCAAAATGTTAATTTTTAACTCTGACTACAAATAAAATAAATAGTGAAAATAGTTGCTGTTGGTCTTAATTTAATATTTTATCCAGAATTTTTTTTTGCTGTTTTGTGAATTCACATCATTTTTACATTTGTGAAGTTTTTTTGTTTTTTTTAAAGAGGCACACGTGGTCAAACATTTCTGATTTCTTAATGTGATGTAGATATTAACAGTAGGATAGATAACACTTTATAATAAGATTCCTTAACAAGCTTTGCTAACACATTAACAAACATTAATGATGTGTTAATAAGACATTTATTAGCACAATAATAAGGTTTATTAACACACTTAGTGAGATTAATTAAAATCTAAAGAGACAATTGTCTACAAAGGCCAAATATATAAACTGCTAACAAGCTTAACAAATGTATTAACTATCTTTGTCAACATTAAATGTAGTGTTTTGCCAAAGTTTTACCAAAAGTAGTGTTAGTTCACCTTTGGTCCATCACTTCCAGGCGTTCCTGGAAGTCCTCGAGGGCCCTGGAGACCCTGAGGTCCAGCACCACCTCTCTCACCAGGGAAACCACGCTCGCCCTGTTCAGACACACAAAACCCAAACCCGGATCAGTAATAGAAACATTTAGAGACTGACTAACTCTGAGCTTTTGTTCATAAGACCTAAACTTTACACGTATTTGTGCATAAATGCTGTAAAAGTTCTCTGAGTGTGGGAGTCTGAACTCACTCGGGGTCCAACAGCACCAGGAGCTCCACCCTCTCCAGAAACACCCTGCAGAAAAACAAGCATAACTTATCAAATCACAGCCTGTTCTGATGCAACAATTACAACTTTTACAGTTGATCATGGATTTCATGATGAAACTAGAAAACTCAAAAAAAGAAGACGGTTTTCAAATGAAACAGAATGAGTGCAGCTAACAAAGAAGTCATTTGTGGTGGAAAATAAGAACAGGGCTGAACATTGTGATGCTCCTCTGACAGAAATAAAGAACAGAATGATAACTCACCTGGTCTCCAGGCTTTCCAGGCTCTCCTGGAGGTCCAGTTGGCCCAGGTAGACCCTGTCCCACAACAGGAAATACGTTAGTGAAATAATACAAGCTCAACATTTGAGCCTTAAGTCTCTTTACATTCATTTTTCATGTAGAAAGTTTAATCAGAATAGAAGCTCACTTGGAATCCAGAAGGTCCAGGCTGTCCTTGCTCTCCTCTTTCTCCAGCAGGTCCCTAAGTTCATAGATCCAAACATAAATGATCAGGAATGTCACCTCAGGAAGGACATGTATATGGGCTGAAGTACTCACAGCAGGGCCAGGGGGTCCAGCAGAGCCAGTCTCCCCATCTTTTCCAGGCAGACCCTGTTTAGAGCAGATGGCTTAAATTAGGAAGGTGATCTCAGAAGAAAGTAAACATGTCAGAATAGATCATTCAATCAAATAATGCACTTACTCTCAAACCAGGACGACCAACAAGCCCCTTCTCTCCTGGTTTTCCTGGTTCCCCCTGTTTGGAGAAACATTTTATTTGTTTTCCGCTTGCCCAAATCTAGATTTATGTTAGGTAAAAAAAAAATGTGGTGTTTCTATCCCTACATTAGCTCCCTTTGGTCCAGGGAACCCCATCACTCCAGGCTGTCCACGCGCTCCCAGAGGGCCAGGTGGGCCGGGGCGACCGTCCTCACCAGGGGCCCCCTATCACAGCCACAAAAGCACAAGTCAACAACCAGGAAAAAACTGATTTATAGCCTCCTTTTTATAAAGATTTATTAGCATTGATAGATTGGCTTCCTAAAGAGACCCAAATATTCAAAGGGAGTCTAATTTTATTGGAACATCTTCATTTAACCATAAGAAAAGTCAGTTTTTGTGGGTCATTTTACTCACAGAAGGTCCAACTTTGCCTTGAGGACCAGCATCTCCAGGACGGCCGGTAAGACCCTGTGAAACGAGTGCATGTCAGAGACTGGAGCAGTAACACTACATCTTAAAAGTTGACCACAACTGAACTGAGGTGCAAGACTCACTCTGGCTCCAGGGAGGCCGGGCTCTCCAGTGCGACCAGGATCTCCGGTAGCGCCTTTAGGGCCGGCAGCACCAGCGACACCACGGTCACCAGGAGCTCCCTGGAATGGATCAAATTATTCTTAAACCAGTCGGTTCTTGATGCTTGATCATTGTTTTTCTGTGCAAGAAACATTAAATCTGTACTCACCTTGGCGCCAGCCAGACCATCTTGACCAGGGAAACCGCGGTTACCAGGTGGGCCCTACAAAGATTCAGAATCAGAAAAGTAAGTGGTCAATCAATTTCCATGGTGCCATTACAGTCTTAACATTAGAAGCATGCCAGTTACTCACTCTCTCTCCAGGGGGTCCGAGTGGTCCTGCACCTCCAGGTTCTCCTCTTGCACCCCTCTTTCCTTCTTCTCCAGCCGGGCCAGGGGGACCTTGAGGACCAACAGGACCCTGTAGATATTCAGATGCTGGTATTGTCCTTTGCTCCAAGATTCATTGCAACAAGGATGAACAAGAATCTTTGAACTGTGATTTAAGTTTTGATGACTCACAAGCTCTCCCTTTGGTCCAGCTTCACCTTTGAATCCCGGAAGACCAGGGTCTCCCTAAAGATCGCAAGACAACACAGAGGATGATGATGTATGTGTGAAGGTTTCTCAGATGTATAAATGGTCTCCCGCAGACTCACAGACTGCCCTTTGGGCCCCAGAGGTCCAGTTGCTCCCTGCGGTCCCGGTGGGCCCCGAGGACCGGGAAACCCTGGAGCGCCAGCAATACCAGGAGCACCCTTAGCGTAGAAAGGAAAAGAAGCAAGGAAAAGTTTTAAAGTTTTAAAAATGTGGCTCTCATTTTGAAAAAACTAATGCATCTACAAACAACTGCAAAGGTAAAGGTCTTACGGCGGATCCTTTTGCCCCAGGGATACCATCAGTTCCTGGGTTACCCTGTACAGGTGTGGAAAAATACAAAAAAGTCAGATACTGAGGTGTGCATTTGCTTCATGGAGCGTTTAAATCTCATTCTGAACAGTTAGAATTAGTGAACACACCGATGCTCCTGCAGGTCCAGGAGATCCTGGCGTACCGGCCTCTCCACGGGGTCCCTGTGGTCCTTCAGCTCCTCGGAGACCAGTTGGGCCAGCTTCTCCCTGACAGGAAAACGGTTTGTAAAGTCGTCAAGAATAAAATACAAATTTTTATGCTTTCAGGTGTAAATTAACTGCAGACTGTCATGATGATTGAAATAGTTCATGTCCCATTGTAACCCTTGTACTATCCTAGGCATGTTTACATTAAAAGTGGGGTCATGTAAAGGTGGTGACATATGGACCCCATAAGAGAGCATGAGATTATACAGATCTATTCTAGAAAATTCTAGAGAGTTAAAAAGGAAACGACTTGGCAGAGAATGTTTAAAACTGTATCTATAAAACCAGATGGAAAAAAAGGGATGAAATCAACTTTTAAATGAAGTTTCGCGTGGCATGATATTCTCTATGGTCACATGATTTGTACAGACCTTGGCTCCTGGGGATCCTGGGAACCCGGGAGCTCCAGCAGGACCAACTGGGCCCTGTGAGAAGAAGAAAAATGGTCATTTTTGGTTTTTGAAAAACAGAAAAAAACCCAAAGATCCCAAATGAACTGGTAGTATTAAGGTGACACGTACAGGTGGACCAGCAGGACCAGGCAGGCCGTCGTTTCCACGAGCACCCTGAAGAGGGCAGAGATAGGAGGTGTCACAATGATAAACACACATTTCTGCTCTTTTTAAAAAAAATAGGCTTATCAGGCTTGGTGTAATGAATTGTTATGAGGAAGGGAGGTGTATATATTGTGAACCAGTGTGTTTTGTGTGAATGTGTGAGAGTATTTTACTGTCAAATTAGTTTTGTTAAGTTGTCTTAGATTATTTTTTTCCTTTTCCATTCTTGTTTGAATCTCTATACGTACTGGAGATGAGGACCAGCTCAAAAACTTAAATGTCAAATACATAAATAGAAGAACTCACAGCGGCTCCAGAAGCTCCAGGACGACCCCTCTCACCAGGCAGACCACGTGGACCCTATAACAGAAAACAGAAATTGCTTTTATTTTGTTTTTTAGTGCAATATAACCTATAACTAACTAGAAGATGACTCACCATGGGTCCAGGTGCTCCATTCTCTCCAGAAGAGCCAGCCTCACCCTAATGGGAAAAGGATACAAAGAACTTCAATAATCTGAGCATAAAACTCACCATCAATGTGTGGGATTAGGAATCAGAACGTGAACACCTCAGGTGACCTTACCTTCGCCCCTGCAGCACCAGTTTCTCCCTTAGCTCCATCCAGGCCAGGGTGTCCCTAAAATACAGCAAGAAAATTCCCATCAGGACCGCACGAGAACTTGAAACTCTGAGGCTAGTTTTGTCAAACAGGAAGGATTCCAGGACTCACTCTGTGTCCTTTGATTCCAGGAAGTCCAGGAGTTCCAGGGAATCCACGAGCTCCCTGAAACAAAAGGTTTATTCAACATTTATTATTTCCTCTGAGCTTCTAGATGAGAAGTAATCCTGAAGTGGAGAGCAGGAAGAAGCAGGTGAAAGGTAAACAAAGGGTGGTTCCACACCTGAGGCCCTGCAGGTCCACGCTCACCAGGTTTTCCAGGTTTTCCAGATTCTCCCTTGAAGAAAAAAGAAAATTAATAACAGATAAGCTGCATGACAATATGAAGGTGGTCAATGCCCCTTAATGCAGTGGCAGCTTCCTGTAAACTAGTTTATTGACGTCATTTAGACATGCAGTGCCCCCTAGTGGTAGAGTACAACAACAATGTGGACAAGGAAAAAGATGCATCTTATATACAAGCAATTTTGAAATAATATAACGACCTTTTTAAAGAAGAGGGGTCGAGGAATTTAAAATATTATCATCAATTGATGAAGAAAAGTACTTAAAAGTATGTTTTGTGTGAGTTGCTGAAACTTACATCACTTCCTGGTTTCCCAGAAGGTCCAGGTGGTCCACGAGGTCCCATAGGTCCCTATCATAAAGCAAAACCAGCAGTTATTTACCTGCAAATATAAAGAACTTGTGAGGAATTTTATGATAGAAAAACAAGTTTAGCCCAAAATGTGGTTCACTGTATCAAATGAGACTATTTTAAAGGGGAAAAAAATATTTCTATTTCTATGGAGCATCGCACTATTGCTAAAGATGATTAATTTATGATACATTGCACAGACAATCAACAGAAAAGCAATGCTTTGTTGTTGATGTTCACACTTACAGCTGGACCTGGCTCTCCAGGCTCTCCTGGCCCACCTTGGAAACCCTGTGGCCCCTGTTAGTGTAAATTACAAAAAGAATATCAGGAAATTATTCATTGATCACATCTCATTAGTAACTCATATGTCCCCACTGTGGTTTTGTATTTTTATAGGACAAATCATTGCTGCAATAAATGGACTTACAGGAGCTCCAGAAGGTCCAGGTGGACCACGAGGACCCATGGGACCCTGCAGAGACACACAAGATGCAGACAATGTCAACATCCCGATCTATAAATCCCGTACACAAAAGCTGTTTTTGATCATTCAGTGTTCAGTACTCAGGAAAAAAAAGAGAAAATGGTGCAATTTTCGATACATTTGATACAGTACTGATTTGGATACCTAAGTACAACAATGAATGAGATTAAAAATGATACAGAGTGAATCTTTAAACCACAAGATGGCAGTATTGCTCTCAGACTTCAGCTGAACAGCAGCGTATTCTCTCAGATTTGTTCTAATAAAATATTCTTTTGCTGATATGACTGCATTCCACTCACCATTGGTCCTTGCATCACTCCCATCTGAGCACCGCCGGCCTTCTCATCAGAACCTCCAGCCATCTGAGCAGCAAAGTTCTGAGAACACAACAAAAAATACTCAGATTTTACTCAGCCCATTGAATTTAGTCACCTATCTGAATTATTTGAGATAACAATGAGGATGTTTAAATAAGATGTTACTCCTGTTTTTATATAGATTGTGTGTACTTTACATTCTAAATGAAATTAACTAATAAATAAAAAATAAAGTAAACAATATTTTATCTCACTTTGCTGTAAGAGCTTCACATGATTATTTTAAAAAATAAAGGATTTTAACCCCGTGACCCCTAAAGGGATCTAGGAGGTTGAGAAAATGGATGGATGGATCTTTTGAAATAGTCATAAATAAATGTGTGTTCATTCGCTGTAATGATTTGCTTAGTATTAGTCGTTAGATTTAGTTGAATTCAGATTTCAGAAAATATTAATATCGGTTTTAATTCTCTTGCATATGAAGGATGACTCTGAAACAAATTTGTTTTGCGCTCCACTCTCGAACCATTCAGACATTCAGGTTTTTGCTACCATGCTGTCTGTGCGGTAACTCTCTCCTCTGGAGATCTTCATCTGAATGGAGAACACTTTTATTATCAGACATACCCCTCCAAGTCCTGGGGGTCCAGGTGGGCCAGGTGGGCCAGGGGGTCCGGGGTTTCCGGGGGTCCCAGGTTCACCATCTCGTCCTCGAGGTCCAATATTTCCCTGAGGAAGAAAATTATGTATTTATTTATTAGAATTTAATAATAAACAGTGCGTTTGCTAAAAGAAAAAACTGGAATTTCATCCAATATTTTTTGTGCTCACTCCATTTTAGATGACATATTGCAACAATCTGTCAAAGTTAGCATGATTTTATCTTTGAATCTTTGGTTAAGGGTGATGTAACTGGGGGAATATCTTATGTCTTTTGTGCTATTGTGGCAGCGAAAAGTATTTTTACGATTTCTTACCTTATCACCCTTAGCACCAGCCTCTCCACGTGGTCCTTGCTCACCTGGGGGGCCCTGTCAAAATACGCATAATCTGCATTTCATCTTTAATGTTAAAACCAATCATTCATGTTCTCAGCAGAATTCATAATATGAGTAAATGTTCAGTCACAAATGATTAGGGAGATTCAGAATGATGCACTTTTAATTCATTGAGTTTTCAACAGCAGAATAAGTGTGTTTAATGTTTACCATGGGGCCTGGTGGTCCCTTAGGTCCTACAACCTGAAAAAAATAAATAAAATATAAATGTAGTCAATTTCTGTTTTTGCATCCTTCGAAACTGATTGTCTCACGTTTTACAACACCTGCTTTTGCACATTCCAACTTTGTGGAACATGAATATCAAACCCCTCTGATGGAAATTCAGTTGACATGAGACTTTTTTTTAACAAACATCACCCCGTCTTAACCTCTAATTTAGTGGAGTTTTTCCACCTGATGTGCACTTGAAGCAAAGAGGATTTGATTGGGTTCATTATCCACCCGGAATGCAGCTTTTCTTCCCCCTCATTTGTCAGAAACGTCATATCTGGTTTCATATCACAGAGAAGCTGTTGTGTTTCACCAGAGAAAGTATTTCAATTTTATAAAATGAAGCAGAGTTAAATTGGAGGAGTCCAGAGTCTATAAAATTAACTGTATGAAGGAAATGTGGTGGTCTGTACTCACATTTGCAATGTCTCCCGGTTCTCCTTTTTGGCCCTGATTGATCAAACAAATATTTAAAATCAACCATATTATGAAAAATGTAATAAAAAAATATTGTTTTATAAATATCTGCTTGTTTCCTTTCCGTATTTCTCACCTTTGCACCAATCGTCTCTAAAGTTGCACATAGAATGAGGTGAGAGAAAGACAAAAAAGGTTAAAATTGAACTGAATCATTTCTAATAGACGATTTCTTCAAAAGCTCGCCAACGTCTCTTAGGAGGAGACCTGCGAGCAAACCTCCGGATTCTGCAGAGATCAAATACCGCTCACCAAACCCAAAGGCAAAGACCCCATCCAGATTATATTAATGATGCAAGAATGGAAGCAGAGGAGAGGGCTTAGATCTGATCTTACACGTTAACTTAAAAAGAAAAGCATTAAAAATGGAGGTCAATGAACGTGACTGCCATAGATCATAGTGGAGGAGAGCAACAGCTGCAAAATTTTGTAACTTTTTTTTAGTTTATGTTTTCTGTTCTTATGACTAAACAAAAAAGCATTTTAGCTGAAAATAGTTTAATTTCTAACATGTTATTTCTAATAAGTTGCTTCATCACTTCATGTCAAATTGTAAAAGTTGTTGACAAAGGATGCATCAACTAATAAAATTAGTCAAAAAGTAAACTGTTCTCGTCTGAAGTTTGGATTTAATTCAGTATTTTATGGATAAAAGGGCTTAAAACTGTTTGATCTTCAAATTCTCCTCCACACTTTGTGTTGCCTTTCCTCGCTTCCAGAAATAACATGCACAAAGCCACTACAGAAAAGGAAAGAACGAGCAGAAACTCAATTGTTGGTCAAAAATGTGAGTCTTCTCTAGTGTAGCAGCATCTATGTCAGGCACAATCAGACTCTTTTAGGTGTTCAGGTTTTGATCTAAAAGAGTTCCAGACAGCCAGAAAAGATTGAAAAGTAATTTATTTATGGGTGCGTGAATAAATAAATTACAACCAATGGGCGCACTGGCATCAGCCGGGCAGATGGGGCAGCACTCTCCAGATGGGATGACAGGGCTGGCGCACTCTTTGATCTCCTCGCAGATAATTTCATCGCACAGAACCGCCCCGCTGTCACACACACAGATGCGGCAGGGCTCTGGCTTCCACACATCCTTATTGTTATACTGCTGCTCATCCTGGATGCAGGCACCTGCATCCTCTTTGGCCACCAGCGAGAGGTTGTTGGGATGAGGGTAAAATATGGAGGAGAAGCAAGAAGCAAGCAAACATAAAGTGAGGAGTTTGTAAAGCGAAGGATGACGGAAAAAAAAGGAAAGATAAGGTCAAGGGGGAAGAATGAGGAAGTGGGAGGAGTCAAAAACAGGGTGGAGTCAGCAGGGGTGGAGTTTCAGATGAAGATAAAAATAGTTTTTAATAAAACTTAATTGAGCTGATAATAAGTGGGGAAACATGAAGCAAATTTATAATTAAGTTTTCCAACCAGGTAAATGAAATATATTTTTATTTTAAAAAAGATCCAGGTTTTGCATAAAGAGTTATTACAGCAGCAAAAGCTGCAATGTCAACACAGGCCACAGCTAACAGTTGTGTCTGAAACCCGAGCTGCGGTATTTCACAGAGCGGGCTGAGTGTGTTTAACCTGCAGGCCGGCTCACATGAATGGACCTTCTCTTACAGGCATACTGTGCCCAATTGACAAGCTGTTGCTGTAAGTAAACAGAGGCTCCTTCAACATTTCTCCGTCTGGATTTCATAGCACCGGTTCACACACCGATTGAGGAAGAAGGAATGTGTGTTTGATGCACACACGTGAGGCCTGCTAACTGTCACTGTTTGTGGAATTTAGCACTAATTAGTTTGGATTTGTGCAAGAATGGTTTGAATTTTGAATGAAAAAGAGAATTCCTGCACAATCAATATCATCTTTCTTTAGCTATTTCCCTTTGAGCCTTCTAGTCTGAGGTCAAGCACTGTCTGACCCTCACATCATTAACAGCCTAAACCAGCCAAACCTTGTGAGTGAGGTTTTGTAGATTTTTCTTCTTCAAAACAACCAAAATCTAACAGCAAGAAAGGTCGAACAGGTGAAAACAAACGTGATGCTTCATCCTACACAGTTTCAACCTGACAGGTTCTTAAGAAATCAATGACTTTTCTTCCAAAACTGCAGCGAATAGAGGATGAAAAACAGAAACTTACCGTCGTCCTCCTCCTGACATCTAACCATGGATAGTAAAACAACTTGAGATGCTACAAGTAGCAGAACAGTCCTTGAGTCCACAAAGCTGAACATGTCTAAATATTAGACATGCAGGAGCTCGGGTGAGAAGTGCAGGGACACCAGGCCTTCAGTGGGTGGGTGGTGGGGGGGTTATGTTAGGTGTGCGCGCTCCCAGAGACTCAAGCCACCATGCAGTCGAACCCTCCAAAGTCTAAGTGGAATCCAACGCGGGGCCCCAGCTGGCACTCTGCAAGCACCGCCGTTTTATGTCCACTGCGCCTTGTATGGATCTTCGTATATTCCAAAATGCCAGTCCTTCCCCCAGACCCCCTGTGAGGCTGAAACCCGAATCTACCCCCCCTCTCCTCCCCTCCATCTCACAGCATCCACTCTCCGGATTTTCTTTTTCAACCAAATCCCTCCTTCTTTTGACCTGACAAAGGATGCACCTTTCTCCCTCCTCATTGTGTGAATTCCAGTGCGGGACAAATGGAAAAGAGGCGTAAAAAACACCATCAGAAAAGTATTTATTGGAGGTATTTTAATGCCTAAAACAAATGGATTCATCTAATCTATGACAAATTTCTGCAGTTATATTGTAGGAGATCGGCAGTAGGTCAAGAGGGTTTTTTTTTGGGTTCCAAGACTGTTGGATTATGGATTAATCTGCAAACTTGAGACAACCTTTAAATGTGGACCAATCTGGGTCACATTCCTGTTACAGTTAAACCCTTCTGGATGAAAAAGCAAGAGGTCATGAGGTCCAGTTAACCCCTTTAACACCTGGACGCTTAAACACAAAATCTTTGACGCACTGTAACTATTTAACTGTTAACACAATCTACTGGAATTACGTTGATTGTGTTAAAGGTTAAAAAGTTACAGTAAATTAAAGAACATGCTGCAGTTGAGGCCAGATGAGCCAGTTTAAAATAGGTCTTTGTCATCAGCAGAAGCACTCTACCAGGTGACTTAGACGTTTAAATCCATGTCTCCTAGCTAAATCAATAGCCATTTCCTTAAGGACGTCTTCACAGTGTCCACAATAAATGCACATCAAACCGACTCTCCACGTTCCGATGCATAGACTATCTTTTCAAAGCTGTCCCACTTTTACATCAGTTTGTCTCTGACTTTCTGAATCCGCTGCAGCCTTTACACATCATTTTTCTCTGGTGCTCAGACTGTATGCTGCCTTCCCGGCAGGCACAATAGGCCTCTGTGTGCACGGTCCGTGGAATGCTGTGAGATGGCAGGGCAGTGGGATAGCTGGGGGTTGGTGGGTGAGGAAGGGTGTGGAAGGTCTGAGGATGAAAAAAAAAAGAGGGGAGGCGGTGGAGTGGGGTTGCTGTGATGGAAGGAGGCTGGCGATGGAGGGGCTGATCTGACTACGGTGAGGGTGCACAGAGGCTCCAGGGGTCTACAGGGTGTCCAGGTTTCAGTGCAGTGACCATCCGAGTGGAGTGACTGCAGGACTCTGTGCAAACACTCTAAAGAACTCCTTATAAGCTGGTAGTCTAGATCACTGCACATACTACTAACCATTCTCCTTCTAACACTCTACTATATATTATACTAAGATAAGATAGTCCTTTATTCGTCCCACGGTGGGGAAAAATACAAAAAAGAAAAATGAAAAGAGGAAGCAATTGTGCAAAACACAAAATATAATGTTGACAAAGATATTTAATATACCTGTTAAGCTTGTAAGCAGTTTATTAATATGGCTTTTGTTGAAAATGGTCTATCTTTAGATGTTAATAAATCCAATTAAGTATGTTAATAAACCTTAAATGTCTCTATAAACACAGTAATAATGCTTGCTAATGTATTTATAAAGCTTGTTAAGGAATCTTATTATAAAGTGGTATCAGTATTTCTCAAAAAAATATATCAAAATGTGACAACACATGATAAATTAGAGTTGTTTTCTTTTATTTTCAACTGTGGTTTAAATAGCAAAATGGAAAATCAAAACAGGAAGATCCTAAAAACATGATTGAAAATTACTAAAACAAATTAGGAATTTGAGAAGAAAAAATTCCTAAAAAAATGAGACTTAGTCTGGTCCACCCATTCCTGAGATTTTACCCAGGGATACTCGGAAAATGCAACATATTGAAGATCATGTAAATACTTTTGCTCGAGTAACAGTCACCCGCTGTAGTGCTCTAGGGTTAAAAACAATAAGAACTTATTTTAAATGTCTCATTAAATTGTCCATTTGCTTTTCATGTAATGCTAAACATACTGAGTAATAAAATTCAAGGTTTACTTAAATAAAGTAGCGCTCTTAAGCTACGTTCCCACCGCCCTCCGCTCAACTGACCACTCCCAATGAAAAGTCTGTGTCATGGTGTCAAACTCCAGACATCAAGTTTTCCAGAAACTCTCCCTTATCTGCTGCTGATTACCAGGATCACGTGTGTTTAGCCAATCAGGAGCTTCAATGGTTGGTTTATTAGAAAACATGTAGGACACTGGTCCTTTAGTTTGACACCCTGATCTATGTAAACACATATAAATACGTTTCAGGATCCATGTTAAAAAAAACTCCTTTGTAATTCATGTTTCTACAACCGTTTCTATTCTGACTATACCTACAAAACATGCGGCCATTGAACGAACATTGCAAGTTAAACCAGGTCGAACTTTGACGAATCAGAAACTCGAATTTGAGAACGTATGTAAGACCAACCGTTTTAAAACACTTGCAGCTTATGGGAATTATTTGACATTTCACACCAAGCTTCTTCCAACTCTAGGTGGTGGGCTAGTAAACAGAAGAAAAAGAACAAGAGGAAGAAGCCCCTCCCTGCTTGTGCAGTGTGAACACCATGTGCTAGAACCTGCGTTTGGTGCACTCTTGAGTGTGTCACATAGTGTGTATGTAGAGTGAATTATGTGGCTCATTAATGTGATGCTTGTTTGAAATATTCACTCTGACATTCAGCGCTTTCTGATTAAAGACTTCCGTTGACCTCCTTCTTCTATGCCTTTTGGTTGCTCCCTTTAGAGGTCGCCACAACAAATCGTCTGCCTTCGTCTGTCTTAACTGCATCCATGAACCACTTCTTCAGTCTTTTTCTGGACCTCCAACTACTGTATTTTTTTACCAACATAATTACTGTAAATTCTTCCCATCCGGATTAACCTCCTGTTCTCCTAAAAGCTTGATTCAATTCCACCATTAAAGCTAAACACCTTTACTTCTATTCTACTCTGCTCTTGTCCTGTTCATCTTCTTCACCACCACAGTCATCCTGCACACCACCATCTTATACTGTCTGGCTACATGGTTCCAGGCATTGACTTAACTGTCCCAAATTACTTTAAGATTACAACTTGTGTTCAACTTGTGTCTGCTCCCTCCCTTATCACCTCTGTTTCCTACTTCCACATGTCCATTGAAGTTTGAATCAGAGCAAACTCAGAATAGAAGGTCTTATTAAACTAAAAAGTAAGAGGATAAGATCCATTTGTGCAGCCAAGGGTGGGTCAGTAGTTTTAAGAACAGATCTATTAAATCCATGAATACCATTTAAAATGAAGATTTTGGATCAGAAACATTCAAAGAGAAGATTTTTAATTATTGAGTTCACATTTTTAAGGATTAACAATCTACTGCAGAGGATTTTTCCATCCTTTATAATCTTGTTTTGTTCTTGCTTGACTTTATGCAAACACTCCTCAGGTTAAGTGTGAGGAGAATCTAGACAGAAACAGTGATTATTGTGAATGGTTGTAGATATACATGAACACATACTACATGCACTCTTATACTTCTCTTTTGATTTCAGTGACTTATATGTTTTTATGTAGGTTTGTCACTTTAAAATGCTGCTAAACCTGGAAAGGGTCAGACATGTTTTCACATGTTTTTAATCGCTACATGTACAAAATACTGATAATTTGATTTTTATGACTCACATGGACAAACTTTGACTTCCTGTTAAAAACAAGTGCACCAACTAGTAATTATTGGGTGGTTATTACTAGGATTCAAGGTTTTACTTGGTATAAGATAGTTAGCAAGAGAAGAGAAAGGTAAACCAAGAAGAGCACTCGGAGAGCTCTGCGACGTCGCCCTCCAGGGAGCACCATCCAGCATGGCTGGGTACTGGGGCGGGGTACTGATAATAATTTTCAGAATCAATTCGATTCACCAGAGCCTGGATCGATTCAATTCCAATTTCTTTTTTCTTCGATTCTTTTGATCCACTCAGTTCAATTCAATTCAATTTTGAGTTTACAGATTTAGACAGATTTACATTTGCATACTGTAAAATATATCAGTGAAATAATGAGATTGTTAATAGTATACAGTATTACATATATTCTCTAAAGGAGAAGTTCTAACAAAAATGTTCAAATCATTAACATTGTAAACATTGTTCTGCTTCTCCTGGAGGACGTTTCATTTTGGCCACTAGGTGGAGCTCTCGCCATAGCAGTACACTTCTTCAAGAAGAATTAACAAAAAAATGAGCAAAAAACTGCTTTAGACCACAAATGGTTGCTTAAAAAATATTTCCTTAAAGAGTTTGGAAAATTCATACCTGTGAGTTTATAAAGATATTCATTTAGTCAACAATGTATGTTGAGGTCGACCTAGCGTTAGCATTATCCGTCTTATGGGAAATTCCATTAAACGTTAGCATCAAGCTAGCAGACTTTAGCTTTATGTGTTCTGTGCATGTATGGGTTTTCTCTAGGCACTCCAGCTTCCTCTCAAAGTCCATAAACACGCCTCATTGGTTAATCTTTCTAAATTGCCTCTAGATAGGGGTGTGATTGTGTAGTCCTGGGACAGGTTGGTAACCTGTTCAGGGTGTACCTTGGCTTCAGCCTACAGTAGCTGGGACATCCCCGAAAGGGATAGAGCGGAACAAGAAGATGGATGGTTAATTGTAATTTTATAAATGTGTTTTTATTAATATAAAAAGATTCTCTGGAAAGGGGTGTGGTCTGTTCAGCAGTTTCACTTGACTCACCAATTGTGTCAAAATGGTGAATCTGAAAAACAGGCTCATAAGATTTGCATTGTCACTATGCAGACATTAGCTAATGAAATACCCAGATTTTTTTTTTCTGGATGAGAATGAAAGAAATGCACAAAAACCCAATAAACCTTTTGGCCATTCTAGATTATGCCAGTGCTTGAAACTCAAGGTTATAGACTGGATTCAGCTTCTATAACGTCCTTCTAAAATCATAGAATGGGTTATTCTTGACTAAAAAATGTTTTTACCCAATGCAAACTTACTCATTTGCTACCAATTTTCATCACCTGATCCATTCACAGTTCTTTGACTCATTGGTGCCTCCATTTCTGATCCGATCTTTTTATATGTTTTATATGCGTCTCTGTCCAAAAATGTGCTCAATCCCATTTCAACACTCACCATCACTGTTCTTTTTCAATAGGCTCTAAAATTGGCCTCTCGGCCCGAGCTTTAGCCAGGCCTCCAAATTACCGACTAAATCAAAGCACCAGACCCTGCATGTTTCTTTTCCTGTGTGAGGTGGAGGGGGAAGAGGTTAAGTTTGTGCAGCCTTGGTGGGTGCAGCAAGGGGGGCTTTTTTCACATAAGATGGAGGATGAAGAGACAAAGGTGGCATTCATTGGCCCAGGAATGGAAAACATTTTCCTCTGAAAACAGAGACGCTACAACCGGCAGAAGTGGCGCGGAGAGGCCATGGGTTGGTGCGCGTTGGAGAGGCCGAAAAATGAAGAGGATATGAGCCGAGACTTTAATTATTTGGGAATAAAGATAATATCACCTGTTGCCGCTGAGAGCCCTAAGTTGATGTAAAATGAAAAGTCTAGATATAAATTGAAGCAAACAAAGATTTAGACTAAAATAAATGAGAAATAATTGCTTGAAACCATCAAATAAGACAAAACTTCTCTTCTTATAGAAAGAACACTGTTTTGTGTTTTCAATTGATTTCAATAGAAAACTGTACTTCTGGCTAAACATAAAAAAATATTTTTTTCAGCTACTTAAAATTCCAAAAGGAAAGACTTAAAAGGGTTGCTATGCACCTTGCTGAGTGTCTTGCAGGGCAGATGTGATCAAAAGCTGGACTCAAATTTCAAACATTTTCATAAAGAAACACTCAAATATTTATGTTTCGGCCACAAGAAAAGAAGAAAAACTCTAGAGAGGAAGAATCTCCATATTTTTGAGTCTAAAACAACCGAATTAGACATCAAAACCCAGCTTGGGTAGAGGGCACTGGAGTGAGTGCGCCACCTAGTGGAGCAGGCAGTGAGGAGTTGGTGAGTCAATGAGGGAAACTCACCATGAGGTGTCACTGTCTCTCAGCAAGAGAAGCTCTCCTCTGTGGAAGAGAAATGACTAAAATGCAGAAATGAAAACTAGATTTTTTTGAAGACTTAATTTAATTGACTAAACAGATTGAAAATAATTCATAAAAAACATGTTAAAATGTTAATTTTTATTAAACATTTTTAAGTTTAGGTGATGCAATCTTTGTTGTCACAGTTGTGCAACCCTGGACAGTTTGAGATTTGAGCATGTTTAGCCTTGAATTGATAGTTATCGTACCAAAAATAAAATAAATACTTACTTTATTTCTTCTATTGTTATATTTTATACTATTGATAAACTGTATAGTTTTATCTGGACTAAAGCGGTGTCATCTAAACAAAAAAATAATATATATATATATTTTTTTAAATCACTTCCATAAAAAATATTTTACTTTTTTTGTTTTAAAAAATCCACATATTTTATTATAATACCAAAATCCCAAATTAAAATAAATAAAAGTATAACTACATTTTAGGTCAATTGTACTGAAATACCCTAAATAAATGATGTAAATAAAAGTTGGTAAGTCTCATGGCAACATTCTGTCTCAAACATGCGCACGTGTTTGGAGCCTGCAGGTCACTGAACCCCCATTGACGCAGGCTCCGCCCCCACGTCAGCGCCTGCTCTGTACAAGAGCCAGACTGCAGCTGCTATTAAAGCTCCGAGGACCAAAGGGCACCGGGCACATCTACTCAGCAGAGAGGGAGAAAAAAAATCCAAACTCCATCCAGTTATTACAGATAAGCCCCTCTGCTCACAATGCACTGCCTAAAAAGTCTGAGGACAACCAGCCCAGGAGTCCTGAAGCTGCTTAAGAATGACGTTCTCCCTGGCAGAGTTGGACCTGACCTGCTCAGGAGTCAGCAGCCTGCTTCCCTCCTCAGATGGGCAGCATCATCCCACATCACACTGAGGGCCTTTCACAAAGAGCCTGGCCCCGATCTGGACCAAGAACAAGTCAAGTAGGTTGAAACAGACTTTCAGCACCACCAAAAAGGAGCAATGTCATTGATTTAGTGCTTGACAAAAGTTTTTTTATTAAAAAAAAATCCTGAAAGTTACAGGTTGTAGTTGACAAATTTATTTTGAAAAATCATTTTGGTCTGGAATAAAGTTAAATGTAATGAATTAGTTAAAGAATGAAAATATATAACAGAAATTCAAGGAAATGTTTGATTATAAATCCAAATGCAGCTATCGATCCATAGTTATAATCATAGAAACACATTATGTTAGCATATTGTAAAAAATACGCAATATATAAAATATCTTCCATGTAATGTAAAACTAAATCATTTCATTTTGAATTTTTGTATTTACTTTTTTGTACAGACATTTATTCATATCTTTTTCATACGACATGAAATGAAATGAATTGCCAAAAAAACTGATAAAACTGCAGAAATTAATTTTTGACATAATGAAAAGTAGTCCGTTTCCATCTTGTATTGCAGTGTAAAATTATTTTTTCTTCAAAATAAATCCCACTAGAGGCATCAATAGTCATTAAAGTGAGGGGTGTACTTTATAAAATACTGTATATAAATATAAATCTGGGAACCAAATATTAATATTATTATTATTTTGCTTTGCTTCCTGTCTATATTTTCACAAATAGGCTTCATTTACTGATTTCCAAACCGGCGTGGAGTTGTTTAGAAAGACGTTGCATCACCCGTCCTTCTTTATCTTTCTCAGTATTTATACTCCAAGGTTGCATCTGCTGAGTTCCAGATCTTTAGTCTTTAATTGTCTTTGTAAATCTCTTATCTCCTTGTTTACACCTGTTTTAGGCCCTCTTAAACCCCCTTTTTTCTTCACTTCTACCTGCTTTTGTTGCAGTTCTGCCTTTGAATCCGTCACTAACTCCAAATGTTACAGAGATAAGCTGGAAATCTTGGAGAAAACAGATTAGACTATCAGTTGGAACTATCTTCAGTCAAAATGTTTATATAGAGTTTTAATAAATTATATTTACCACAGTTTTTTTTTTTTACAAAGTAGTTATTAAAAAGTGTTGTCACAAAGCTGCTGTTCTACCACTATAGTCTATGTTTTTTACATTAACAAGTTGACAGGTTTTATTTTTATACTCTTTTTGTCTCAAGTATGCACACAAAGTTAACATAAAATATATAATTCATTTTTTTCAATTTGTTTGTATTCTACAAAAGACTTGTGAAATACTGAAACACACACAAAACATTAGCAAAATGAACTTTTACATTTTCAAATGAGACGAAGGACGTGGTATTTTTTGACTCATATTTCTTGTCATAGGGTCATAGGGTCATAGGGTCATAGGAGTTACATTTTGATCACAATCTCTCGATTTTGTTAAATACTGTATGTCTATAATGTTGAAAGGCTCTTTTTGCTCTACAGATCCACTTCTCTTTTACATTCAAAGCTTGAACCTCAGCAGGCCGCCGTAACCACGTGTGACTTGCCTTTGTTCTTTTTGTTTTGCTGCAGCTTCATAAGTTAATAATTGGAGATTCACTTCAACTAAAAGTGTGGCAGGTTTGGTGGTACTTTGGTGCAGATGCATCATCAATAGACTGAGGTTTTGAGGAACTCAACGTCCTTTGATGCTTCAGTAAAACAGATCTGGTTCACGTGTTTGCAGTTTGAGAACTGATTTTTCTCCCAGCTTTACCATTAAAGCCCCAAACAACTTTGTGTGAACACATTTGAGTCTTCAGGTTGTCTTGGAAACATACATTCTGAATAGGTAATGATCCCACTTATCACTTTTAGCTTTAAATTTGTCAGTTTTTTTAATTTCAAATATGCACACTCATCCCCAAATATGACCGACATCTGGAAATGTGCCACTATTTTCCTTGTGAGCCGTAATGTTGACACAAGCTCGTTGCTGTTTTGACTCAATACATCGGCGCTCGTCCAATTTCAAGATCAGCAACCTCTGTGTTTGTGTTTCGACAGGAGCCGCCTGATGTTCAGCATGGTGGACTTGCTTTTCTACACCATCACGGACGGCAAGGAGATGATCCCCTTTTCTCAGTTCATCTCCGTGAGTCAGCGTTCCCTCACAGCAGGAGATGCCTGCACTTCCTGTGGCACGTGTGAAAATCCACACCGCGTGTGATAATCCACCACAACACCTACAGTTATGTTTCTCCAGAAACGACTGTCTTTAGTTAAATTAACGCACAATAGCCTGAACATCTCCAAGTCTCCAGTGGTTTCCTTATGCAACCAGACTAAATATAGGAGCTGTGACACCCTGGACCAAAGTAATTACAGTCAGGGAGCAACGTTCATGTTTCAAACTGCAGTTTAATTATGTCTGGGCTTTAATTACTATTATACATTTGCTGTTTTATGCTGTGCTGATTAGAATTTTATTGAACACAACTATTAACCCATTAAAAACTCATGCAGTAAACATGTACAAGCACATTGGGAAAGTAAATTAGATCTTAATGAGCCATAAACATTTTACAGTGAATAACTGATTCATTTGAGAATGAATACATAATAAAATGTATTTTAGATTTTATCAAAATTAATATTTTATCACCAATTAATGCAAAATTTAGACATTTTTCCTATTTGCATTAGCTCTGGTTTATAAATGCTGGGCTATGCTTACGTCTGGTAGCTTAGTAACGTTTGCTAACCTCAGTCATTTGAAAAACAGCCATGCTTTTAGGAGAAAAGGCTTGTGTCAACACAGGTGGCAGCTTGTTACATCACAGATGACTGGATGTGTTTGAATAAGTGATGCAGGAGAAGATAGATGCTGATCAATACGTTACAGAACACAAAGTAACTACAGAGCAACAGCTGAACCAAAAGCTGCTAAAGTTAAGACTTTTCATAGAGAAGTGTAAGAAAAAAATCTTAATTTTAATGATTAAATAGAACATGTTAAGAAAATTTGTCATTTTCAAGATAAAATAAAAATGTTTAAAAAATACAATGAAATTTAATAAAAGCTGCAGCTTGGTGGCTTTTTGTTAACATTATTTTTAATTCTTCATGCAGTCTTTTAAAAGATAAAACTAAAAAAGCTTAGAAAAACATCCCAAAACATTCAGATTTTTACCCTCAGCATTTACTTGGGCTGGGTTGATAAAATTGATTAATACATTTAAATCAAAAGCTTAAAGGATCAATAACGGATCCATAAAGTAGAGATTGGTCGAACGCTTGAAGCTAAACTCAGCTAGCTTGATGCTAACATTTAATGGGATTTCCCTTAGGACGGCTAATGCTAACACTCGGTTATTCCTGACTAAATGAACATCTTTATAAACTCACAGGCATACATTTTCCAAACACTTTTAAGGAAACATTTTTAAAGTGACTATTTGTGGTCTAAAGTATAGTTTTTTGCGTCATCTTTCTTCTTCTGGATTAAGGCGTAATGCTTTAGCGCGATCGTCACCTAGTGGCCAAACTGAAACGCCCTCCAGAAGAGGAAGCACAATTGTTGGACCCTCTATGTTTGAGAAACCATGTAATACTGCCGGGGTGGGCAAACTTTTTGACTTGTGGGCCACAAAGGGTTCTAAAATTAACAAAAGGGCCTGCCCAGGAGTAGATTTTGGTAATCCCACTAAAAGGAATCTATATAAAAACATTCTTTAATTTTGATTGAAAATAAATTGCTTTAAACTGGGCATTTTGGACTTTTTCATGCCAAAACTGTGTTTTTGTTCCTATTTTAGTACAAATTGCACTAATAGGTTGATGTCCTTCAGGGAAAAATGCAAACTTAGACAACTGCTGTGTTTATGTGGTGTTGGAAAGATCAGACAAATGACCTTTCATCTCAAAAAACACACAAAAACATGAGAAAATCAAGAAATCTTCGGAGACCACATGAATGTAGAATTACTTTCTACATCTAAACAAAGATCAATGTATTCACAGTGCACCATCTATGAGTAGAGACCAGAACGTAAGGGAAAATAAAACATTAATAAGGATCCTCAACAGAGTTTATTTCAGTTTGGCGGGCCAGATTCAATGGTTTTAGGGGCTGCATGTGGCCCCCGGGCCATTGTTTGCCCACCCCTGTAACAGTGTATGGTACCAACAATCTTATTATAATTTCACTAATAACTTTTACAGTAAGTGAAATGTATCAGATTAATACGAAAAACTTCAAAACATACATAGATTATTAGTGTATTTCTAAACAAATGTGTCTAAATGTGTAAATCATGTAAAATTAAAATTAAATTTAATTAATTGAAAGAAATAAATCTGAATTGAATAGATCCAGACTCGGGTGATACTTATCTTTGATGGATACATTTATTCTCAACTATAAAAAAAAATTAAATTAAGCTAAATTAGGGTAAGTTTCAAGTAGAAGATGCATATTTGCGTTAATAGACATCAAGGTTGGGGTTCTGTTTGTCACATATCAGCTCTGATGAGTGACAAAGAAACAAAACAGTCCAGTCTGTGCAGTCAGGGGGCCTGTGCACATGGTGTCCCTAAAATAGACCCGCACGCTTCATACAGTGACTCAGTACCAGCATTCAAGAACGTGTGAGCACACCCGAAACCTTCCCACCCCCCTCCCGTTACATATTCCACATCTTCATAAATTATGTCACCGATGTACTTGCATTCCCTGCTGTGTATCAAGTGATCCTCTTTTCTTTTTCCAGGCTTTGAGAAAAACAGGATTGCTGCCATCTGACCCCAGACTGCGGCACGGCATCCGTCAGATGCGGCAGTCTGCACATGACTCCTCCGGACCGGTCATGATAGACAAGAAGCTCTTCAGAAGGTGAGAAATGCTTGTACGCACTAGGGCACCTGACTGCGCGGCCCGCGGCGGGAAAGGATTCAGGTGTGCAGAGCTCTGGGAATCTGCTGTTATGTAAGAGAGGGGGATTGGCGGTCAGCACTATTTGAAGCCACGAGACTGACAGACACAGGAGCCGTGGAGCTGACAGCTGCTGCGATCTAAATTCATGCTCAGGCATGTCAGCCAGAACATGGGTCTCTGTGGCATGGAATGAAAGGTTATCATTCTGCCTGAGCTACTGAGTGGTAGTTACCTCAACAGGTTCAACAAACCCGTGAGCACCAGCCCCCTGCTGTAATAGTGTCGTTTTCTAAATGAACTCAGTGGTGTTTCTTCCCCTCTCAGTTAAAAAGTAATCCCCCACCGAGCTTTTTTCCCCCCTTTTAAATGCTGAGGCCCTTAACCGCTCCAGAAGGTCAGCATGTCTATGTTCCAGGAGACATTGACCTATTTTTGAAATATTTTTTCTTCCTAGAAAGTGACCTGTGTGAATAATGCAAGCTCTCTTTTTCATGGCTTCTCAAAACCTTGTGCTCGCGTTTCCGTGCAGATAGGTCAGACGAGTGAGCAGATGATGTGCTTACCGTTTCTGGGAAGCGTGCAGCGTCGCTGGACTAACCAGAGCAGTGAAATTATTTAATAATGAATGGGATTGCCTTCTGTAAAAATAAAAAATAAAAAGTGAATTTCTTTCCACATGTCGCTTCACAGAGAAGAGGTTGGCTGCAGTCAACAAGGTGGCGCCTGACACCATTGTTCGGAAGCAGAAATTAACATTAGTTGTAAAAGTATTATTACTGTATTTTTAGGTTTAAATCACTCAAAATAAATACCTATATTTATGAATTAAAAAACTCACAATTGCATTTCTGAGTTATTCAAATCGTGCTGACTCAGCAGCAGATGAAAAAAAACTCCCAGTTGTGATGTAAGACTTAAAATGGGCGGGGCAAAGTCTCCCTGCTCTGCTCCATTCTGATGCATCCACTTGCAGACAAATAGATCCATTAAAGTCTTCATTTTCCTCATCATTAGCGCCGCTAATGTTAGCTTGGGGTTGTGAGGAGAGTGTAAACAAAGGGATGATGGGATATCAGTGAAGGCTTACTTGTTAGTGTCTTTAAATAGCTTTTACATTTTTTCTATAAAGTATTCTGAAACACACTTTTCTTTATATGTAATCTCTCATAAAACAATAGTTCTGATCAAAAGAAGAAGAATATTCTAGTATATTTAACTACTTCTGAGTTTCTAATACTCTCCTGACATTGTTCTCGCCTCATTCTGTCTTGTAGGTGTGTGGGCAACAACGTCATTTTGTTGACGAATGCTTTCAGAAAACATTTCATCATTCCCGACTTTGAGCAGTTCACCCTCCAGATCAATAAGATTTATGAAAGTGCAAAGCATCAAGAAGGAGGGCAGGTGAGTGACAGAGGCACTTAAGAGTATGTGTTGGTGTTGGTTTTGGGGGGGATCATTCAGTAAGTGCTGACATGTGCTTCACGCTCTCACACAGGTGGCTGATTACATCCCTCAGCTGGCTAAGTTCAGCCCCGACCTTTGGGGTGTATCTCTGTGCACCGTCGATGGGCAGAGGTGTGCAGTCTGTCAGAATTTAATATATTTATTTATTTATCCGTTACCATTTTGTTGTAACTGTCCTCCATTTCTAATGCAGGCACAACGTCGGCGACACTAAGATCCCCTTCTGCATGCAGTCGTGTGTCAAGCCCCTGGAGTATGCCATTGCTCTTCACGAGCTCGGCAGTGAGCGCGTTCACCGGTTTGTAGGCAAAGAGCCCAGCGGGTTTAAATTCAACAAACTGTCACTAAATGAAGAAGGCAAGTGGAAACTCGGGTAAAAGACACCAGTTTTCATGTGTACATTGACATTCGAATGTTTTTGTGCACACTTTTTTGAGATCTAATCATTTTTTTTACACATCTTTTTAGTTTAAAGAACAAAAAAATCAACTAATTTGCAAGAAAAAAGTTTTAGCTGTTAATTAGGTTATTAAACAGTGTTGTTGAATTTTTATTTATTAATTTTTTTTTACTTGTGGTTTGGAGCAAATCAGTGACAGCAGGCCTTTATTTACTATGCAGATAAACCCCACAACCCCATGGTGAACGCTGGAGCCATTGTCATCAGTTCTTTGATTAAGGTAACATCTAAAGTTATTCCTGCACTGTTTACATCAATTATTCACTTTGAGCATTTATAGTCACTGAAAGTAGAGGTTAGTGTTACTATTTTAGAAAATACATATAGAATAGAATACAATACATTAAGCTATATAAAGTACATTAAACTAGGATAATACTCATATAGCTATCTAGGATTGATGAGACCTACTCCAATGAAAATCATGTTTTTTGTGTTTTCAATGTGTTTTTGTTACATTTTTCTCATGATGTGGGACATATATAAAATAAATGAAGATTAAAACTGTATTTCTCTATTCAAATTGTGCTATATCAGAAGGAAATTAATAAAAAGCTCTCAGTAGTGACGTAGAAAATGAAATGGGCGCTCCCTGTTGTGCTCCATTCCGATTCCTCCACTCACATACAAATAGTTTCGTCAATGTCTTCAATTTCCTCGTCTGAGCTGGAATATGGCTCAAAATTTTTGTATAGCTCCAACATTGTTTGCCATTTTTGTTGCATTGCTGACGTTAGGTTGGGGTTGTGAGGTGCTGTAAGTTAGCGGGACAGAGTGTAAACAAAGGGATGATGGGACATCAGTGGAGGCTTACTTCCGCGCAACCTGTCCTACCCACAACTTAGAGGCGAATTTCTGATGAACTTCTGCCACTCTGCAAAATATATGTCCTAAAAAAGACCACATAGACTTTATTATTTTGGTTAAAAAAAATGCATAATTACAATTAAAAAACCAACAGTAATGCTTTTTCAATATATACAAATATAGTTGGAGTGGGACTTTTAAGTCTCAAATACCTGTAGTTATTGTTTATGTTGTCTCTCACAGGTCGAAATGTCCCGTATTCTGAATGTTGGAGAGTTTTTGATCCATAGTCTGTCTGAGGGCACCGATCAGGGAGTTGTTGGGCTCTGTGTGAAGAGCCAGAATAGACCAGGCGCCTCTGAGGTTTCTGGAATTGGAGATCTCGAGGAAGGGCAGAGGGCAGCTGAGGATTTTGGGGCTGTGAACACAACCCCCCGCTGAGGCCCCTAATGTACAACACTGTAACAGAATATGCACACCAGTTCAAAGAAAGGGGAATGGTGGGATGTAATTAGAAGCTTTTACTTCTAACGGTTTTCCATACATGAATGTCGTCACTCCCGATTTTCTTGGCACCCTGCGGTTTGTGGTGATTATATAACTAAAGAGTCCATGTAAACAGCAGTTTTTTTTTTTGTTTTTGTTTTTTTACAAAAAAGTGAAATAAGAACATAGAGCACATGTGTCAAATTTAAGGCCCGAGAGCCGGATCCGGCCTTCCGTGTAATTCTATCCGGCCCTCCAGATCATTTTATTTTATTGTTAGTAATGGCCAAATGTTATCTTGAGCTCATTTTTAACTTAATATAATTGACAAAGTATATTTTTATCGAGAGTATAGTAAAATATTGAAAGTTATTTAAATTTTAAGTTTATTTATTCTGTAATAATATTTCTGCCTTTTTATTATTCATAATTATGTTACAAGTTACTGTTTTGAAGTTTTAAAAATTGTCATTCTGCTATTTTTTTAGACTATTTTGGCATTTACTAAGATTTTTTAGGCTGTTTTGGAGTTTAGCTAATATTTCAGCTACTTGCTAGCTGCTTTGACTAACTTCTGTTTTATTTTTTTCTAGTTTTGTAGACTAATTTGGCATTTAGCTAATATTTTAGCTTGCTATCAGTGTCAGAGTTTTCAGCTTCAGAATTTTTACCTATCAATTTCAGCATCTTCAGCTATCAGTATAGCTCCTTCAGCAGCCAAATTCAGCTTACAGCATTCACACTAGCATTATTGCAGGAAATGCAATGTATCTAGTTTAAAATTATGTTAAAAAGCTACGGTTTAAAAGTTTTTAAAATGTAGTTTTAGAGTGTTCAATAAATGTTTATCCTGTTCGGCCCACAAGTGTTTTGGATTTTGACCCCCTGTGCGATTGAGTTTGACACCCCTGACATAGAGGGTCAGATTTGTGTGCACTTATTATTCGAAAGCCACACCATAGTGACAAAGTCCTGGCTCACTTGTTTTGTGGATTCTGGTCTATGACTTACTGTAACCATGTTTGCTTAAACATCAGCTAAAACACATTAGAGGGGTTTGTAAGGCGGTGTTTTCTTTTCTAAAGTTTCACCTTTGGCTGAAGAGATTTGTGAGTCCTCTTATCAAATGTGGGTCGAGTTCAGCAGTGGGTGGAGAAGAGGTGCGTTCGTGCTTTCGGCCAATCGCAGCCTCGACAGCGGCGGTTGTGTTTGCCGCCCTGCTTCTTGCGTGTGTGCACATCAGAGAGGGGTTTGGAAAAAAACATGTTTGTGTAATGTATTTGCATATGACTCGCCATGAAGGTCATGGAGACTCAGAGACGAGGTTTGCAGAGCTTCAACTCTGCAGTATTTGGTGACCTTGTGACCACAGCTCCTTTAAAAGTCAGTGATAACAGGGGGGGGGGGGGTTTCTTTTATGCCATAAAACCAGCAGGGTTTGACCTTGGGTCATTTTTCCTCTAACTATTAATACCACCTTTGACCATTTCAGGAGTCGAATATGAATTCCATTTTGGTTGCTGCACAACTTGGAAATGTTCCTTTAGTGGTCCATGAAATTCAAGCACAGCCATAAACAGCCCCACGCTACACTGAGCACGTTGACACATGGACCGGCACACTGCGTGACAACATTTCCACGTAACACAATGACACCCAACCAAGTGTGTAATCGAAAGCATGTCTCCATGTGAAGGCACTCAAACACTGCCATCTGCAGGGACTCAGCCACTCACATCAGAAACTGATATAATCTCCTCTTTCTTCGACAGCCTAACTCAAACAAAGCAGAGAGGTTTGATTTTGTAAGTGAAAACTTTCATTTTATTTGAATTTTTAATTTGTTTTTTATTATTATTATCATTGAACCACCTCTAAATGTGATGTTCCTACAGGTGATGGAGTTCCTGAAAGGCATGGTTGGTGCAGAGTATGTGGGGTTCAGCAATGCAACGTAAGATATTTAACTCTATTCAGATTTTGTTTAAAGAAGTACAGCTGATCAATAAATATATTCAAACTCGTTTGTCTCGCTGCAGCTTCCAATCAGAAAGGGAGACTGGCGATAGAAATTATGCGATTGGTTATTACCTCAAAGAGAAAAAGGTTTGTTGTCTTAGTCTCTTGTATGCACATCTTATTTAATATTCAGACGACCTCATGGAATCAGTTTATGCTGACTCTGACTGTGATTGTTGCAGTGTTTTCCTCAGAATGCAGACATGATGGCAGCACTTGACTTCTACTTTCAGGTGAGATTTGACAGGTTTCATCTTTCAACCATTTCCACTTAGGTCAAAGTTAAAGTGTTTTAAAACAGACACATTTGTATGAATTCATTGCGCTAAATCTATTACGATTTAATCACAAATGAGTGACTTTTACCGAACACATGTGCATGTCACAACAAAATATAAACAGACAAAATATATATTTTTTAGTGTTACAAGCATAATAGACGTCATGTTTATTCAGAAATCTTATTTCTTTTACTCTATCATGACAGCTTTAACCCTATAAAGCCCACTACATCAAATAATTGAGAGAAATTATTATTTTTTTAATTCAAATTAATAATGAATAATAAAAAAAATAGCATTGTCATTTTTTAACGAGATACAGAAAGCATCAGTTATGGTACAGAGGGTGATTTGGTAAATTTTTCTTCATAACAATAGTTTCAGATGTAAAAATATTGACATGAGAGTCAAGTAAAAAGTTCATTAAGCCTCATTTCCCCGGTACGGACCAGTCCAGTCCAGTATTTTGAGTGTTTCCATTGTAAAATGGACCCATTAAACACTTCTGAACTGAAACTCTTGAGGACAAAATAGAATGGGACGGTTGGGGCGGAGTTACTGTAGCCACGTGCTGATTGGTTGAAAGTAATGACAGCATTAGAAAGCACCAGTATAGCACTAAGCTAGCATTTCTGTTTTCCTTTTTACAGCGGCATTCTTCTTAGCCACCCGCAATCTCCTTTCAAATAGCATTAAATTCCTGTTATACACCAAATACAGAAAGTAAAGCAATAAAAAGACAAGCTGCTGGATGACCTCCATTGTTGTTGCTTTTCTAGTCATCGCACTACAATGACACAATGACACGCTAGCCGTCTAAACCACGCAATCGCCTTGAAAACGCTCACCAAAATTAACATGTCTGTCCTCTCGTACCGGACCGCTCAGTGGAAACAAGGTTTTATTTACCCACTGTCTCAAACTTGAGCCACACCTTTTTAACAGGATGTTTACTGTAATATGAAGAATTAATTATCAACTCATTTGGCATTATTTTAATGCTGCAAGTATCAATAAAAATATAACAACACTAGATGAGTTATTCTCCCCATAAAGTTTGGAAAATTAGCTAAACCTTTTCCCGCCAAAAGTGTTTTTGAGGTTTCATGGGGGCAGCCATTTTGAAATGACAGGGAAATGCACATCTACTGCCCCCTAGTGGAATGATAATGCACTATAGGGCAAAAAAACATGCACTAAGTTATAGGGATGATGACGTGTGTATCAAATATGAAACAAATGGTTATATAGAGTTGAGGTAACTCCTTTACTAACATAATAATTTAATAAAAATCTTTGTTTGGAATCTTAAAATCCATTTGTGAAGTGTTTTGTTTGTGTCTCCAGTTGTGCTCCATAGAGGTCACCTGTGAGTCAGGAAGTGTCATGGCTGCCACGCTTGCCAACGGGGGCATTTGTCCAATCACGGGGGATCGTGTGCTGAGTGCTGAAGCTGTGCGCAACACGCTGAGCCTCATGCACTCCTGTGGCATGTACGACTTCTCCGGACAGTTCGCCTTCCATGTGAGCAAAGTAGATTAACCAGGAAAAGTGAAGCCAGTGAAGCTTCTGGTTTTCTCATTAACTTCTGTTGCTTAGGTGGGCTTACCAGCAAAATCTGGCGTTTCCGGGGCTGTACTGCTGGTGGTTCCTAATGTCATGGGGATGATGTGTTGGTCCCCGCCTTTAGATCGTCTTGGTAACAGTGTTCGAGGCATTCACTTCTGCCAGGTATACTCTCTAAAGTTTCTAAAAACAAAAAAGACGTGTTGCAGAAGTTGAACAATTTTGACTTGTTTTCTGCTAGGACCTGGTGTCTTACTTTAGCTTCCACAATTACGACAACCTGAGGCATTTCAACAAGAAGCACGATCCCAGGAGACGATCTGATGATGACCCGGTGAGTGAAACACAGTCATAAACTTTTAAAAATATTTAAAAAGCTATTTTTTAAATATTTTGTTATTATTCTATCAGAATAAATCAGTGGTAAACCTGATGTTTGCGGCATACAGTGGTGACGTCTCAGCCCTGAGAAGGTAAGAGAAAAGCGTTTAGAGTAAACAGATCTAGTTTTTTATTCACATCACTCAAACAGGAACTTTTCCGTATAAGATGTGCATGTTGAGTTATGGATACAGAAAAAGAACTTTCTCTCATCCTCTCTGCACTAATGATTAAAGCCTTATGTCTTCTACTGCGACTCCTCTGGTCCTTGAGCAGTAATATTTCCGGCTGCGTTCCTCCTTTGTCTTTGCTGTCTGACAGGTTTGCCCTTTCTGCTGTGGACATGGAGCAGAGGGACTACGACTCTCGCACGGCGCTCCACGTCGCTGCTGCAGAAGGTGACACCTCTCATCACCAGCCTATTTTTACTCCACTAGCATGGGCTCTGACATTTATGCAACAATCAGAGAAACTCAATGTAGATACTTTAATACTCATTTGTTCTCTTTTTTTTCTGTCAGGCCACCAGGAAGCTGTCATCTTCCTAACTGAAATATGCAAAGTGAATCCTCTTGGAAAAGACAGGTAAGGATTTGCACCGAAATGTGCAAAAAGTGCCATCTTAATTTTTTTTTTCTAAGTCCAAATTGTCGTCCTACAGATGGGGCAACACCCCCCTAGATGACGCCATGCAGTTTGGCCACGGAGTTGTTGTTTCAATCCTGCAAAAGTACCAGAACGAGTACACAGAGAAACACTCGTCCAGCAGCTCAGAGGAGCACAGTGCCGCCCTGGACAGCATGAAGAGCTCTCTGTAAACCACAGGTGGAGATGGGCTGCAAAACAAAGACATCATTTTATATGGTTGTCTCATTTAGAGTGCAATGTTTCCACTGTATGGCAAAAGTGGCTTTTATTTCTGCATCAGCTTCTAAACTCACATCAGTTTGGTTTTTCCTTTCATGCTCAGTATTTTTATTCTTTCACCTTTCAAATGGAAAACCCACTCTCATCCCACACATTGGATAAAACAGTGAACATTCGTCATTGTCAGTGTTCAATCACCAATTTACCTCAGTTTATCTCATTACGCCGTATCAAGGATGCAAGGCAAAAAGTCAAACCACTTAAGATCGCTACATTTCACAGTAATTTGGTGAAATTTAGCCCAATAAAACCAGATTATCACAGCTGCATTTCAGGAAACAGCCTCAAATTGAAATTTTGCACACAACCCACATTTTTTTTAAACACCAACAATGAAGGCTTTTGTTTGAAATGTATGAAAGAGGGCATCAATTTTTCAGACGACCTATATTTTATTTTGTGACTGTTTGGATCAGGATTTTAAAGAAAAACATTGAAGAAAATTTTACATCTTTAAGTGGAGATGATCCTTCTGTTTGAGTGTGTAAATGCTGAAATATTGTCTGTTTCCCCAAAAGAAGAAACAAAATGTGTATATATAATAGTATAATGTACATTTGAATATAAAAATACAACTAAATGACACTTTTTTAATTTAATTTGTGCTTTATCATCTTCAGTTCCCTGAGAACTGGTTTGAGTTTAGAAAGCTGGACACTTAAATATATGCACAAACTTTTTTACCCACAATTACTTGTGGAGTATAGTAATTTTGTGAAGTCTTTTAAAGCACTATCTTCTTTAAACATCTTGATGTTGCACATTTTTTAGTCTAAGTAGCTTTCATGTGTTAGTTTTTAGTATTATGAAATACTGTAAATATGCTTTAACTGTAAAAAAAAGTTTAGGTTTTTGAAGATTTTGTACATACAATTAGTAATTATCTCATAACTTCATGTTTCATATAAGGTATTAGTAGTTTTCCCTTTAGTTTTAGTTGCTGTAGATATTCTGCCGTAGGCATGTGCAATAATATAAATAAGTGCCTAAATGCAATGTATTTTAATTTAAGAAAATAAAAAAGAAAAAAAACACTGTGTGAGAAGGTTTTATTCAATGACATTCTTCATTATTGACATTAAGAAAAGGCTTTGTGTTGATGGTGTGTTAAAACAATCATAATACGATGAGCCTAGCAGCTAATGATCCTTAAAGCTAAACATGTTTTAGCTTTTTTTCCCTAAAGTTTGACACTCAAAGTTTTTTTTGACATTAAAATGAGACACGTCAGCATGCATCAAACACACACTTGCATTGATTGTAAATATGAATCACTGTTTTTAAGATGAAAATGATCCCCAGTGAATATATTGCTTTTCTTTCCCCCTCAGTCATTTAAGAAACTGTTGTGGTTTATCTTAAGGTCTTCATTGTAGTCCAGTCATTTTAAAGCCATGAAGACTCATACTGTTAGTAGACTCATTTGAGGCCTTCAGGCTCCTCCAAACCGGAGTGAGTGACCAGCTCCCCGTCCCAAAGTCCAAACGCAGGGCAGAGAGGAGCCGTGAACTGAGCCCTGAGCGCGTATATGATCCGGGGGTTCTCCACGTCCACCAGCCCCAGGAGGCCCGCTTCATAGTCCAGCAGGATGCCTACGCGCTCCGGCTTCCCCACCAGAGTCACGGGGACCGTTTTTCTATTGGTCATGGCAAACCACTTCCGCTGAGCGTAGCCGAACACCCAGGAGGAGCTGGTGGTTCCCACGCAGTCGTCCCTGGACATCAGGGCCTCTGCAACGCCCAGGCGAAATTCCTGCGACTTTTTGACCGTCACCTCCCAGTAGTGTCTCCCGCTGCTGATCTGCTCGTCACCGAAGACAACAGCCCAGTCTCTGAAGCGCTCCGGGTTGTCCTGGACATGGGAGGGGTCTATGCCCAGCATGCGGTAGATGACACCAGTGTCTTTTTTGAAGAGGTCCAAGCTGCTGTGGGCGGTGCGCTCATCGAGTTTGAACTTAACATCTGTGAGGATAAAAACACAACAGACATGCATCATTACATCCAGAATCCAACAGGGCTAATGCATTTATAAATCATTGAAATCTTATAGGACAACCCCAAAATGCTTCAACATTTTATATTTAATTATCCAAAAAGAAAACAATTTGTTTCAGCTTCTCAGAAGGTAAAATATTTTCATGAGAACATGTTTTGTGATGAAAAACTCACAGAAATGAACTCCTAATATCAGGCTAATGAAGGGCACTGACCTCTGGGGATCAAACGTTTGTCTTTCAGTGAGACTTTAAATGTATTAACTCACAGTTAGCGGCCGTTGTGGAGACGGCGCGGCTGCTCCCCGGTACACCACCGGCTCGTCGGTATCCGACTGAGAGCGTGGACGCTGTCCGTCCAGCAGTCAGGCGACAGAAACGACCAACAAACACGGCGGCCGCCATGTTTTTCCCCCTCCCCGCCTCGCTGCCTCACTGGCTTCACGTGCGCGTTCTTCTGCTTTCGCTGCCAGTGCTGCGACACTCTTCCGCCCCCTGCAGGCGTGGAGGGGAACATCAGCACCGTGTGTGACAAACATGTATGGAGTGATTTTTGTACCACCATGTAGCAAGTCACAGCTTTGAGATCAAAATATAATAAGTCGCAAGCAAAATGTAAAGTGTTAAGAATAAAACTTCATAATTTGCAAATGAAAATATTTAATATTTCCTTTCAAAAACTATTTTTACCTTAAAAAATAGTTTTAAAAATACATATTTTTAAAGCAAAAAAGAAAGAAAATTGCAAACGCAAAAAATATTTTTGAAAGCAAATATTCAATATTTGTACTTTTATAAACATTCAATATTTACATTTTTATTTATTTTCCAAAACACTTTACATTTGGATTGCAATTTAGAAAATGTTAATCTTAAAACTGTAACTTTATATGTAATATGTAACTACAATAGTCACTCCATGCACAAGCGTTTAAAATTAAACTTTAACCATACTGACTCTACAAAAGGTTACTATTGAAAATTTAGCTTAACTTTATAAATTTCAGACATCCTGTGAAAAGGGTTTGTAAAATATGAGAACTTCCCATTGTTAAATTACAAGTTATTTCTTTATAAAACCAGAGTTTCACGGTGTCTATCTGTCACTGTTCATTGATTTTCTTTTTGCCCAAATATATATTTTTTAGCAGAGGCTACAGCAGTTATTTTTTCTCCATAAAGAAAATTTCAGTAAATGAGCCTTAAATACCGAACATGCTCTCCTTGTTTTATCAAACAATCTTGTTATTATGCTCAACAAGTGATTTCATACAGTATCTATTTACAATTATAGCATTATATAATTATTTAATTGAAACTTTTGGATTTAGTTATAACTCCAGTTATAACTAAATCTAAAATTTAGTTATAGGTATTTATTTATAACTCTAAGTGGTCAAGCGAAGAAAAAAAAAGAAAAGACAGAAAGAAAATTAAATGTTGACTGTGCTGTTTTTTCCTTTACTAAATTTTATTGTCAGTTATTTTTAAGGAGTTGTGTTTGATATCCACTCACTTTTTTCAGTAAATACATAAATAAATATAAAAAGAAAAACATGTAATCTGACATTTTGGACCATTTTGAATAAAACAAGTTATTTGATGCAAAATGGGGGGATGTGGGATGAAATAGATTGAAAGATTATTATTAATTGATATAAATGTGCCTTTTTAAAACTCCAAACAGTTATAACAGGGTTTTTTATTAAAAAGAAAGGTACGTTTGATTTGCAAAGTTTGATTTATGAATTTCCTTCTGCATTTCTACGTTTTCCGATCTGAAATGAGAACTGCTCCCAGATCCATTGAAAATGAAAGGCTTTCAATGGCTCAGATGAGGATTTCCTTTTTAAGATGATGCATGTAGGATGGGTGATGCATCTTTTATCGCCTGTGATAAATATTTAGGGATATTAACAAAGCTTCATTTGGCCTCATCACACAGCCAGATCAGATTTTCACGCCAGTATCCAGCTGGGGGCTGAATGTCATTCCTTATTTATGGTTCCAATCCAAACACATCCCATATTATCTTTCCTTGTAATGTTGTGGATAATGGTTTTGTTTTGGAGGGAAAAAGCTTCTCTCTTCTTTGGGGTCCTTTTTAGTGAAGTATCTGCACTTTCCGCTGAAATGTTTCTTTTTATCACATGCAGGTGAAGAAAAGTAATTTAATAAAGTAAGACGACGAGACAGAAATAGCGTCTCATCACATCATCTACTGGCGTGCACACTGTGCATATATTACTGTGCATACCATTAAGTCCCTCACTGAAAGATTTTATAATGAAATTAAGCTAAGCACAACAAGAGCGGCTGCATTTAGATAATTATGCATTCCGCTGATTCATTACCTTTGTCCTTTTCAGAGGGATTCTCTAGTTACATCTTATTAAAGACGAGTGTCAGAGAGATAGCAAAACAATCTGGGAAAAGAGATTGTTTTCCAAGAACTGGCAGCCTTCCCGAGGGCTTTCCTTCCTTCCTTCCAACCAGAAGATTGCAGACGTTGGTCAAAGCGGTCTCCTGTGGCTCAAATTAAAGGATCAAAGACATAAGTCTTTTTATTTTTCAGCTTTCGCCTTCAAGGGTCGCCAGTGAAAATGAACTGCCACAATTTCACCATATTCTCTACAATGTTCTTATAAAACCCACTAACATGATTGTCGATCTTCTAGATTTAATGCCTGGCAGCTATAAAGGGTATAATCTATCTTAATCCATCTGGATTTTCTGGTTTTATCTTTAAAAAATCAAATATAAGCTTCAACTCTCCTATCCTATACATCCTCATTGCCCACAAAGATAACCTCAACATCTTCACTTTTACTTCCTGTCTTATAATGTCCACTCCTTGATCCATTCCTTCAACCTATTTAATCATCTCTAATCAGGAACTCCCGACACAAGGGGACACTCCCTCGACCGAACCGAAACAATCCGCTGAAGGAGCGATAATAGGAGCCCGTTGTTATAGAAAACCTACATTCCTCCCCTCTCCATGACCCTCTCCCTAGATTTCAACGCCTTGGTGACTCTCTTTCTTGTGTTTCTTTGTTGATGTATTTTGTTTTATGCTGTTTAGATTGAAGGTTCTTGATTTTGACATCATTCCTCGTCTTGAGTCTTTTCTAGGCGATTGGATTGGGTAATATGTCTTATATGTGTTGCCTACCACAACCACTTCCCCTTGGAATTAATAAAGTATATATCTATGTATTTATCTATCTATAGAAACTGTTCTTCACCTCTTTCCCTGAACTGAAATCCTCTGTCATCTTTACCTGTAAACTCATTGTTTCTATAGGCCTCTCATGTTCTGTGTTGCTGCACCGCAAAAACTGAATTCTACGACTCTCGTTTCAAGAAAAGCTGTCTTATTTTATGTTTTGCAATAAAAATAATCCTTTCAAGAACATTTCCAATAGCAAAATGTTTGCAAAAACATGTTAGTGAATAAAATGTATTTCTTAAAATAGGAATAAGACAATTTTCTCGCCCCCATTGAAAGATATTCAAAGAAAATCTACCAGTCAGGTAAGAAATTTTGGCTTTTTCCAAAGTGCCTGTTTTTCAGTGAATTACTTGTATTTTTTTCTCCAACTACCCCTCTACATTTCCTTCCACCTGCATACCCCTCTCACTACAGATGACAGTGTCATCTGCAGGCATCATGGTTCATGGAGCTTCCTGTCTGACCTCATCTGTCAGTCTGTCCATCACACCAGCGAACAAGAAGGGGTTCAGGACCAACCCTTCATCCAGTTCAACCTTACAGCTCTCACACGTCATTTACCACTCCAGCGTATTTCTCTGCCACTCCAGACGTCCTTAAACCACAGTTCCTCTCTGTGCGTCCTGCTGGATCCACAAAGACACAATGCAGCTCCTTCTGATCATCAGAGCACTTCTTATTTTCATTGCAAACATGACATCTATAATACATTTTTTGTGTAAAAGACAAGGCAAGTTCATTTGTATAGAACATTTTGTGAACAGAGACAACTCAAAGCTGTACAAAACTAATAAAATCATTTTTAAAGGAGTTATCATAAAATAAAAATGTAAATAAACTGATTTTAAAGTAAACTTAAAGACCCACTCCGAGCTGTTGTAATGTTAAGTTTAATTTGCATTTTTTAAATTTTGTAATTTTTATACATATGAATACACATCTACAAGTACACACATTTATGCACAGAATTTATTGTGTGAATTACAAATTAAAAATTATATGCACACACAAATCCAAAGTTACACGCAAATCAGGAATGACGCACAAATAGAGGTGAGACTATTTTCTCTCCATATCCTCCTTCTGACTGAACTTCAGTGACACACAAACTATCTATGGGGTGTCTTTAGAAGTTTAACCCTATAACCACCATAACCCTGGACCGAGTACAGAGCTGACAAACATGAATGAAAATGTGGAAAGAGATTGAAGCATTTTGCCTCTGTTGCTTGTTTTTTTAAGCTAGATAATTTTATTAATGTGAAATATAAAATTCCTCACACTCCCTTATGTAGTCACTTTATTTGGAGCAGTTTTGTCTCCCAGTTAAAGTTCATGTGAGCCTTTGTTTGTCTAAGACTAACGTTTGATTTGTTCTTCTGTGCAGAAAATGCCACATTTCAAACATTCTGATTAATAAATAGATTCTGAATGTGAACATTAACCTGTCACCTCCACCTGTAACTTCCTTTTTAATAGTCAGGTTCCTTCTGTGTGAGGCCTTTTATAGAAATAGTGTGTAATATGTTCAGATCTAATACTAGTTTATTGCAATGTTGCTTTGATTCAGTGATTATGAGGTCAAATCACTAGTTTATGTCAGAAACAGATAGCGTAGAGCCCAATATGCAGAAGATCAGACTTGGTGACAGAAATAAACCTAAAAATGACAAAAACCACAGAGAAACAAAACAGTGACCAAGAGCACAGCCCACAGTTTCATTCAAAGGTTCGCAGACTCTTCATGAGTTCAAAACAAACTACAGCACAAAGGCCTCATGGTGTTAGTGAATGAGTAAACCGTCCTCACTGCTGACAGATGGCGCCTTCAATAGTTTCTAGTGAGGTTCAGATAATAGTGACTATTGTAGACGTGATGGAAGCTGTGCTTTAGATCACAGTTTCTGAATGCAGTTTTATTGGAAATTTAGGATTGGAGTTTTACTCTACAAGTGAAAACCGGCCTAACAGTCTCATATTATGTTGGATCACGTCGTGGTTTAGAACACTTTCCTGCCTTGGCTGCAGTAGTTTTCATTTTTTTTCCTTGATTTTCTTTTTTTTCATTCTTGGTTGTGGACGTCTGAGGTCACAGACTCAAAACTCCGGAGGAGCTTCCCATTTTTGTTTCACTACAGGTTATGGTCCAATTTAGTGTTTCTCAGTACCTTCCGGTTCTTGATCCTTGTTCAGGAGATTTTTGTGTTTTTACTCAGTGGATCTTCCGAAACCGGCTGCAAAAATGGGACTAACTTTATCTACAAGCAGAGTCCGCATGATAATGACAAACACACAGTTACTTTGTGGGAGGCGACTATTTTCATTTCAAAAGATCTGCTCCAATCTTAAAGCTCATTAAAATGTATTTTGGAGCAATTAATTCATTATAAACAAACCCAGACGTGTTATTTCCTGTACAGAGCTTTTTCAAAGCTCACCCGTTTTTCCCTCAAAGCATAAAAATAAACACAAAAAAAAATCCAAAGTTTTTGAATTTCCTATAAAGCTACAATCATTATAGTGAACTCATAAATAACAAGGCAGCATGTAGACAAAACATCACTTAACATATAAAGCAGACAATGGTGACATGTAGTTATATTCTTAATATAAGTTATGAACCATAAAGGAAATGTTAAGGTCGAGCCGGGGAGGGATTATACAAGTTTGCTTCCTCCCACTCCGTTTTAGGTATCTATCTTTTAATGTCTAGTCATAGTTTGACATTTTTTTAAACTTCTGTTAATTGATTGTTTTGCACATTAATTATTTTTTCTTGATTGCTTGAAATAAATCATTTCTAATCGAATCTAAATATTATGATGTGAAAATGGTTTGGGACATGAGGACAAACGTTTGAAATTTCACACACCTAGGGCCGGCCCTGGGCTTAGGAGATCTAGGCGGCCGCCTAGGGCACCATCTGCTTTAGGGGGCGCCAAATTGCTATTATTATTTTTTTTCTTACAGTTTAACACTCCACTCATTTTGTGTATTTTTTTAAAGTAATAATTAAATCCATGAAAAAAATACTATAGTGGCCAAACAGACGGCTGAGTCAGCCATGACATCACAGTCAGCATCTCCCTGCTAATGGCTGCCAAACCAAAACTGTATAAAGAAAACAAATAAACAAAGCCTTCAAACTAAGACTACCAAACTAAAATAACAAAACCCAGGAGTGTAAGACTGCTGAGACAAAGAGGGGAAAAAGAACAAAAAAATATAAGAGCATTTTTTTAAAGTGAGGATGAATTAATTAGCATTCATTAAATTTAGATTAGTTAAATGTATAAATTGATGTCTGAGGAGCTCATTGATGATAAACTATGTAGGTTTCTACATCCCTGTTGACCTGAAGACGTCTTGTTTGCTCAGTGCTACCTCCAGAAAACTTTGGTAAAATGTTTGATATTTTGTTTAAGTTAAAAGCACATATTGTCTTATGCTGCACATTGGTTAACAACTGCCCAGAGCTGCACTGAGATGATCCTGTTTGGCACAGATTATCTTTATTTTGAAAATAAGTTATTTGAGCTTCTGCCAAATGTAAAAAAAGTTGAAAAAAAATCAAATTTTGAGAGATGTTAGGTTATTTATATATTTTTGCTTTTGTTTATGCCAAAAAATAGACATAATTCACATTTATTATTCAAAATAAAAGTCCACAAGACGCTCTTTCAAGGTTTTGATCAGTAGAAAACAAGCCCAAATGGCTCTTTTGTTGTTAAAGGTTGCAGACCCTTGACTTAAACTGAGTGTTGTATAAGTATATAAATAGGTCCATTAATATTGTTAAACCCCTAATTTTTTAATAAACTGAAGTTGCATTTAGTTCAAGTACATTAAAATGACAGAAATAGAATAAATAGGTGCATATTTTATTAAATTAATTTCTTTTAAGCTAGAATGTATGTATTTGTAGTACACTAATCTCATAAGTACCACTTTTCCATCCTTGGACCCTCCTCCCTCATCCCAGCGCGCGCTCGTGGAGCCCTCGTATAAAAGCAGCAGCTCTCAGGTGATCCGCGGTGGAGCGTCCGTGCGCCCTCCTCATCCTCCGTCGCTGCTGTTGCTGCTGTTGCTCCCAGCCTGACAGGAGCGGAGGAAAAACCTCACGACTCAGCACCCCCACCCCTCCTCCTCTCTGTGTAACCTGTAAACCTGCGGGCTGACAGACAGGGCCACGCTCGGCGCTGCAGAGCAACTCCGCTGCGCTCCGGTGTCAGCCGGGATCTTCTCTTGCTCTGCGGAATTCAGACTTCTTTCTCACCGATCCGGGAGCCGATGAGCCACTTTCTGCAGCCGTGTGTGTGCTCCTCTGCGCCCCGCTGAGAGAACTGCAGATCTTCCGTGCGCAGCTGTGGTGCTGATGCTGATGCTGATGCACGCATCTTGATGGAAACAAATCTTCCTCCTGCTCCTCTAAAGAGTCTGGCTTTCTTCTCCATGTGAGTGATGGCGACACAACCGAACCAAAAGTCCGCGACTCCTTCTCCCGGGTGGGCTGTGCCACAGACGCACGCGCTCCTGCAGACCAGCTGAACTGCGGCGGCGCTCCGACACACTTTCTGCAACCTTTGTTCAGCCATGGACCTCAAAGTGGAGCCCGAGGAGATGGACTCGAACCGACCTCCGCCCATAGAAGTTTTCGCGCACAGCTCGACCCTGCACGGCATCGCGCACATCTTCACGTACGAGCGCGTGTGCATCAAGCGCTGCCTGTGGCTCCTGCTGTTCCTCTGCTCCCTGACGCTCCTGCTGTACGTCTGCGTGGACCGGATCCACTATTACCTGGAGTACCCGCACGTCACCAGGCTGGACGAGGTCGCGACCCCGATCATGACGTTCCCCGCCATCACCTTCTGCAACCTGAACGCGTTCCGCTTCAGCCGGGTCACGCGCAATGACCTGTACCACGCCGGGGAGCTGCTGGCCCTGCTCAACCACAGGTGGGCCAAACTAACCCCTCTGACCCTGACCCGAGAGAGAAGAAACTTGTTGCTTAAATGTTAATTTTTAACTGTTAAGAGAGAAAAAACAAAGCAAAAACTTCAAGTTCTGCATTTAAACTTGTTTTGTTCAGTTTTTCTTGACTTATATTATCTTAAAACACTGATTTAAAAGGGTCTTTCTTCAATCCAGTTCTTGAGTTATTCATATTTTTGGAGCAATTCTATTTTTGGAGTTATATTGGTTTTGTTTTAGTCCAACTTATGTTTTTTTTTAATTTATTTTTTCCTGAGCTAAAATAAAAAGTCCTTTCTTGGACCTCGAAGTTGGAATTTTTAGTGTGTAAAGCAGCTCTTACTCACTTTTTTTGTTCGTAATAAGGTACTCAAAAATATCAACACATTAATGGTAAGAGCGGATAATTGCACAAAACGTCCAACATGAAGAAGTGTTGTATTGACCCCTGAAATTAAAGTGATTTTTCTAAATTGCATTATTTTGAAATCTCAATTGGTAGATTTTCTGTTACAAAAGTGCAACTTTCACTCAAAATAGACAAAAAAAGAAAGAAATGAAATGCATGAATGAGATGCTTCTGGTTGGTGGAAAAAAATGTGACAGAATTTTTATTTTTTTTCCCATTTGAGTAAAATAAGGCAATCTAGGTAAAAGTGTGGCTATAAATGTTTAAATTTATCTCTGGCCCCTCCAATATCCATGTATTACATGAGTTTATCACCAAGTGTTAGTATTTACACTTTAATCTTTTAGACACGTTTTCAGCTGCTTCCTTAAATTACTGGGAGGACATATAAACACTTTTTCTGTTTAAAAAAGGTGGATTTATTTGAGCACAGTATAACTATTTAAAGGATAAGTGAGTTTGGAGATAATTCAACTCTGATCCATATGCATGGACAGCAGGTTTCATTGAACAAACCTGTTATTTTCCTCACTTCAGATGGATATCAGTTTGATTTTTACACAACGTTTAGTGAGACAGCTTTTAATAACAGTGCAGGACATCGGTATTACATTTGGTTCATTGATGTTGTTGATGGCAAATAAAGAGGAAAGTGAAACTAAAGAAACAACGGGACGAGAAGGCAAATTAAGAGTAAGGAAAATTGAGGTAAGGGTCTAATTATGACTTTATTTACCTCATTTTATTGCAGTTTTTTTTAAGGTATTGTGTTGTTGAAGTTCTGAAACTTCACCAGCAATCAGTGTTCATTTGCTGATAAGTTCTCAAAATTAATTTATAACTGACGAATTTTTACTGCCGCAGTAGATTTTAGTTTATTGTTCGTGTTAATGTGACTCTCAGTGAAAAGAGCAAAACAAAGAGATGTGAAATAAGGATTAAGTCAGACTTTGATTGTATTTTTTTTATTTTATTTCAAGCTTTAAATGTAAATATTGCAATTAAAAATCTACACAGGAGAGATATATAAAATCAGTTTAAGAAATAAAGTTATACACTGATTAGAATATATAAAGAAAAAGGACCAAAGATGTTAGAAGATGATGTATTTACTCATTATAATAAATAGATATTATCACAGTACTGCACACAATACACACATATGTTCCACATTTGATTCATTAAATTTAATAATTACCAATTAATGTCAAGTAGAGTTTGATTTGTTGCTGTAAATGCAGTGGGAAATTGTTTATTTTATAAATAAAGACAATCTGGAGTGCTTATTGTATATCCTCAAGCGACATTCTTCTATTATTAATTTGAATCAAATTTCATGTAACATACAGTATACTGAAACTCATTAATTATCATCTAAATAACGTTACTAATTATTACTACACATTGTTGATCAAGTACAGAAACTCAAAACCCTAAAATCAGAAAACATTTTCAGAACACTTCAGTAAACACTGTGCATGTCACACAACAATTATGATGAAAGTACATGATCTCAAAATACAATACTGACCCTAAAATAGAGATAAATAAGCAGAATGATGGTTGTGACAGTGAGGAATTAAACAAAAGTGTTGACTTTTTGCTGTTAATTTAGTGTGCCAAAAAAACAGGAACAAGGGCTCCCCTAGCTGTTAACACCGCCACCCAGTTACAAATGAAAGCAGGAAATCCATGTAGGATGTTCTCCTCCCTCCCTCAGAGTCACTGGTTTAGGAAATCGCCTGTGGTTTGTTGAAGCTGCACACATGTTTAAAGATCCGTCTTCGCTGCAAGTGTCAGCTTGTAGACGGCTCACCCAGCTGCATAAACAACCTCATATTATATCATATTTCTGGTTTGTTCCTAAAGAACGCTGTTTTGTGTTTGCCTAAGGATCTCACTGCAACTTTTTGCACAAAGGATGCAGATTTTTCTCAAGTGAGGTTGATATTTTTAACACAACTCCCTTAAGCTCTCGTTCTGATCATCTTTTGATCAATGTTAAAACTGTTTTAGTTGTGATGAATAAAATCAAAAGACGTGCATCGTTTTCTAGAAATAGTTTCTGCAGTTCGAAATTTGCCTCTGAGTTGTTACAACATAACTAAAAAAAACTCAGAAATGCAGTTTTAAGCCTCTCTTTCTTCGCTTATACTTTCGATTATTAGAAAAATACTACAAGAACATTTTAAAAATAAAAAAAATACAGTTTTCATACAATCTAATTAAATAATACAATAAAAATTGATTAAAGGTCATTAAAATGTAACCAAATGTGCACTAATTGAAGCAAGAACACAGAAAATCTGAAAACAGAATGTGACAACAACTAAGAAAACAACAATAAATCAAACAAACTATGACTAAAGAGCAAATTCCTCACTAGTTTTAGGCTCGAGGGGCTTCCTGCAGATCTCAGTACTTAGCCTGAGAACCACACGAGGATCTGACAAGTATTTGGGTCCCACAGCATTTAGTGATTTACAAACTAGCAGCAGCTTTGAAATCGATTCTGTTTTACAGGTGGCCGGTGTAATAACCTGAGAACAGGAGAGTTGTGATGAGTTCCTCTGGTTCTTGTTAAAACTCTGGCAGCAGCAATGAGCTTTTTCTAACTGTGCGTTCTGGAAAGGGTAAACACAAGACGTTTGTGCAGATTTCTTGATTAAAAAATGCATCAAAAGAGCCAGTTTTACTTAAAGTTCCACTCCAGTTGTATTTGGGTCTATTATAGTATAATTCCCAGTGGATTCTTTATGCATTTTTTTTTAGCTACAATAAAAAAAAAAAAATAAAAAAAAATCTGTTTTTTTAAGATATATCTGCAGAACAGAAGGAGTTTAGTAGAAATTTGCCTCTGAGTTGTTGGTGCAGAAGAAACTACACACTGATATTTTTGGTCTACACCAGAGGTCTGCAGCCTATGACTCAAGAGTCACATGTGGCTCTTTTATCTCTCCATGGTGGCTCTCTGGCTGAAGAAAAATAAAATAATAGTAATGTTCAAAAAATTTAGAGTTTAGCTTCTATTTTAGCAGTATGCTAACATTTTTGCTAGTTTCTTGTCTACTGGGCTTTCAGGCTAATTTAGAGTTTAGCTATTTTGGAGTTCAGCTAATAATTAAGCAATAAACTAGCTTTTTTGGCTAATTTGAGTTTGTTATGCTAATTTGGAGTTTAGCTTTCAATTTAGCAACATGCTAACATTTTTGGCTGATTAATTTGCTGAGGAATTTTATGCTAATTTGGAGTTCAGCTAGTAAGCAACGAGCTAGCATTTTCGCTAATTTAGCCTTTACTAAAAGTAAAAGGTGAAAACGTAAAAAAAAAAGTCACATTTTAAAAAACAAATGAATTCTAACCCAAATTTCCTAAAGGCTAAAGTAAGTTCATGCGGCTCCTTCTAGGTTTTGATCGGTAGAAAACAAACCCAAATGGCTCTTTTACTGTTAAAGGTTGCGACCTCTGGTCTACACTCTCTCCTGCTAGCTTACAGCTCCTCACAACCCAAGCTAAAGCAAGACAAACAAAACAAAAAACGGAATGCAACATCGGAGCTACCTGGTTGTACAGAATTGAGTCAGATACCATCTCAGATAAGGAAAATGAGGACGTTGATGGATCTATTAGTCTGGAAGTTGATGCATGAGAATTGGAAAAGAGCAGGGAGATTGTATGAAAACTGTGAGCTCTTTCAACCTGCAGGTTTTTATCTGCTCCTGAACCATCACCATTAAAATAAATAAATAAATGCTCAGGTACACAGTTTTAAGGTTAAATCATTTATATATGTCCTCCATCTTGAAAAAAATGCAACAAAAACATGTTAAAACCATAATTCTCATTGAAGTTTGTCTTAAAAAAAACAGATTAGTAAAGATTTTTTTATTTTTCACATTTGTATTTTGTTTTTTCAAGTCAATTATGACCATAAAAGAAAGATTTTATCTATATTGAATTTTAAACTATATATATATATATATATATATATATATATATATATATATTTAATTTTGCTTATGGACTCAATGAGGTGTCATTGTTGTGTTTAGTTTTTTCTATCTCAGATGCAAAACCTACAAAAATCCATTCATGTTTTTCATCTTAGATGAGGTTAGTTATTTCCACAGATTAGCATGGATTTGGTTTGGAAAGTCCGACATCCTTTTACCCTCAAGCAAATGGAAATGAAGGGATACTTCTGGGTTTTGGAGAGATTTAATAACTAAATGTCTTTAAAAACGCATTTAAAGTCACCCAGCCTGGATTTAATAAAGCAAGCTCCTGAAGCTCATTCTTATTCATAAAATCCATGAAAACAGACGAGGTGTTTTGATAGTATTTTTCACCAAGGATCAATAAAAGGCCAGACTTGCATAAGGGTACATTCATATGAGGAATTTTCAGAAAGCTTTTTATTTGAGGTGGTGTTAAAAAAAAGAAAAAAAAAAAGCTAGTAGCAATCTGCTCTTTGGTGAGTCCATTAAAATGGTGACATTTTTAATAATAGCGTGGTGTGAGATCACAGTGAGGGGAGACAGCAGGAGCATTTACAGCTATTCTGCCCTCTTTTTAGCGCGGCGCGGCACGGCCAGACTTCAGAGAGCTCTGTGAAACCAAAGCAAATTTCCCAGAGTCACCGATAATGCCGGGTGTAAAGCCGGTTCAGTTACCCGCCAACCTTTATTCTAAAAGCTTCTTAACCCTTTAACTGCCTACTCAACCGAATGGTTGGAAACATATTTTTGAAACCACTGATTGGCTGTATTACTCATCCAATATAATAAGAAGTAGAAAAATGTGTTTTTATTGATATTTATTGTTGCTTGGGTTCTTAAAATGATATAAAACAACAGATGCATTCAGAAATGTCTTAAAACAAGTTATCTGTCATACGTATTCAGAACCTATTTATTGCATTACCACAATTTTGTTCAAATAGTATTTAATATTTGCAAGAAAAACTCACATTATCAAAAATAAAAGGTGAAAAATCAATTATATAATTGAAAAAAAAAACATTTTTTAACAAATGTTTTGAGACAAAAGATCAAATAAAAGGTCTAAAATGGTAGAATATTATACTTTGAATCCACATTTATGACACTTGACAGAAATAATCTCAAGACTGAGAGCTAAAGTTCAGCAGTGGGTTCTAGTCCAAAGGTGAGGAAACGTTTTGGCTCTTGGGCCACTAAAAGTTCTAAAATTTGATGCAAGGATGTTACCAGCAAATGCTTGGAATTTTTTTGTAGTCCCACCCCACAAGAGAGAAAAGAAATATTGAAATCTGGACAGAAAACAGGCTTTAATTTTGTCAGAATTCAATATATAATTTTTTTAAACTGACAATTTAATAAATTTGATCTTAAAACTGTGATTTTTGTTCTCATTTTAGTGTAAATTGCGCTGATGGGTTGATCTCCCCCAGGAAAAACATAAACTTAAAGAAAAGCTCCGTTCATGTGGTTTTGGAACAGTTGGAAAAATTTGACTGTCTGACTCAAAAAACACACATGAACGTCAGAAAAACAACAAAATCTAATATAGAAAAACTTTCTGCATTTAAACAATGTTCATTGGGTAGATACTAGTGTTGGGGGGGGGGGAAATCAAATTTTAGACGCATCGATTAAGATCCATAAACGATTCAGTATCGCTTTATGAATTTTAAATAATCAATAATCGACTTCCTTTAAAGTGACAGGAAGATTCTTCCCTTTCACTATGAACTCCAAATTAGAATACAATTCCTTAGTAAATTAAATCAGCAAAAAGTGTTAGCATGTTGCTAAAAGAAAAGATAATCTAAATTAGCCTAAAAACCTAAGTAGATAACAAATTAGCCAAAAATGTTAGCATATATTGCTAAAATATTAGCTACACTCCAAATAAGCATAAACAAACTAATTAGAGGGCAAATTAACCTAAAAAAGGCTAGCTTGTTGCTTAATTACTAGCTATACTCCAAATTAGCCTAAAATTCACCAGTATACTAGTCAAAAATGTTAGCATGTTGCTAAAATAGAAGCTAGATTCTAAATTATAAAAAACAAACTTGAGTAGACAACAAATTAGCTGAAAACACCAGGATTTGGCTAAAATATTGGCTAAAATCCAAATTAGAATAAAATTCCTCAATAAACTAATTAGTGAAAAGTGTTAGCCTGTTGCTAAAATAGAAGCTAAACCCTAAATTAGCCTAAAACCCCCAGTAGACAACAAACTAGCTAAAAATGTTAGGATGTAGCTAAAATAGGACTCTAATTTTATTTGAAAATTACCATTATTTTATTTTTCTTCAGCCAGAGAGCCACTAAAGAGAGATAAAAGAGCCACATGTTGAAGACCTCTGGTCTAGTATCTCACAGTAAAGAGAAACATTTCTAAAATAAATGCAGATCTGGGATTCATTGATATTTGTTTCAAAATCTAATTGAAATGTGAGTTGCCTCAATATTACAAGGAAAATAAAACATTGATAAGGATTATCAATGTATGTATTTCCAGTTTGTTAGGCTATTAAACAGTTTAAGAGGCTGCACATGATCCAGTATTTGCACTAGTACTCTGTACACTCGACACATCCTGCCAGAAGATGGAACACTTAAGGACAAACATGAAGTCTTGACATGATCAGGGATTGAGGAAGTTGGATACTCTTTACGTTATCTGTGGCTAAACTCGGACGGCAATCGATACAGGTTTGGTGTCAGTAAATGTCCACAAATAATTCAAAAACATCACATTTCCACATTTTGATGGCAAAAGAAATCTATATCTTTTCCTAAACTCAAAGGGCCAGACTTCTTCATGTGTTCAGCTGCAGACCCTCATCTCTATCCCCTCACATCGTCACTGAGTCTGTGTTGCCATTATCATCTGGTCTGCAGCAGCATGCAAAACTAATGCGCGACACAGGCAGTTGACACGGTGCTTTACCAAGCATCAGTAATGTGTTTTTTGTTGTGGCACATCGCTGCAGCACATCATCCCTCATTATAGCCCATGTCACAGAAGTGTGTGTACATGCCCATTAAAATGCAGCCGTTTGTATGGGGCCATGCCTGAATGTTGACGGCCTCTGCAGCATCAGGATGTTTGGATATCTACCAATTAGCTTTGAGTGCCTTTCGCTGACAGCTCAATGATATAATTACACGACAGCGTAATAATATGACATGGATTTTTGATCATGGAAATTAAATAAGCTCACCATCTTTCTCTGCTTTTAACTCAAATAAAAAAAACAGCATTTATCATTTAACTGTTGCCTGGCAAATAAAAAAAGATACATCTTGGTGATGATGTGGAGGTTGCGTGCTCTTGTGGCGGTTCCTCCAGTTCAGACGTTCACACAAGTTTAGCGCTTCAAAAGATGTGCGAGTTGGTCTGTCTCTGTTACCCTGAGGATGCAGCTCACCCCTCACACGGCATAAACGGGCTCCTCGGTACTTGTTTTGTTCTGCTGTGGGCTGCTAACTCCATTGTTCAGCTGGCGCTTGTGATTTCCCTGCTGCTAAAAATTCCCTTTCGTTTTAATATTCCCCTTTCTTTAATAATTCATTGCGTCTTAGGTTTGAAGGTGTTATTCAGTTTAAGAACTCGCATGAAAATTTAAGCAGGCGTCTCGTGGCCAAAACAACAGTCAAACAGAAACGCTTCTTTCTTGAAGCCTGAAAAGTGGGACTTGAATTCAAAGCTCTAGCCTGGAGCTGCTGTTAAACCAGCCACTGTCCAGCAAGGTTTATGGGGTTGTGTCTGAGCTTTATTACATACAACACAATAAACTTCTGCACTTATTTCAGAGAAGCAACAAATGCTGTTATTGTCTGGCTTTTTTTCCCCCATTTGAAAAAAATGTTTTTACACACAATAAACTACCGTCGAAAGAAATTCCTCTAACCCCTCATTTCTTTTGTTAGATATGAAATAAGAGACGTGCACCTTGTGGAGGAGAGCGTTCTGGAGAGTCTGAAGGTCAAGGCGGACTTTCACAATTTTAAACCGCGGCCCTTCAACATGAGGGAATTCTACGACCGCACAGGTCACGACATTAGAGACATGCTGCTGTCCTGCCACTTCCACGGCACAGAGTGCAGACCAGGGGACTTCAAAGTGGTGAGTCTGATCTCCATCTATTCTCATAACTCCCTTTCCCACAGCCATACACACCCACAGTCACACTTTGAGACAATTTATAGTAATCAATCAACCTATGAAGCATGTTTTTGGACTGTGGGAGGTCTGTAGTGTCTGGAGAAATCCCACGCATGCATCGGAAGAGCTCTACATAGAAAGGTTTCAGCTGGGAATAAAACTGGGGTCTTCATGTTGTGAGTGCTAGCCGTGCAGCGCTAAATGGATGTATAAATCTGTCAAATCAACTCCTAAAACTTCATTCTAAAGTTCTTTTGAATCAACATATATAGTTATACCTGTTTTTCTTAGTTAGACTATGCTCACATATCCCAAAATGCCGCAGTGCAGCGATCTAAATGAAGGTTTTTCAGCGAATCCGGCAGGTGGCCACACAGCGGCATCTGTAATCGGGAGGTGACAGCTGCATTTTTATTGAAAGGTGTTAAGAAATAGTTACAATTTTCGACAAATGTTCTCTAAAGCTTGACATCAGTCAGTGGTCGGAGCGGTAAATGCAATTACAAAACTGGGCAACAGCTGGGCGCCATAGCCCGTTGGCAGCCTGTGTAAGTACCACAAGTCTGCGGCCTGCACGATCAGTACGGGGCTTGTGACTGGTGATGACGTCACACTACGGTAACACTACTTAGACAAACTACTTAGTGTTCGGACCTCCTCGGGCTGTAATTTATTCCTTTTGCATTGACAGCTCTCTTCAGTGTTTATGTCACTGGGCAGGAAGTGAACACTGCATATTCTAGCTGGGCTTCCTCCGGCCTGTGCGGCCAAGAAAAATGTTCAACACTGTATTGTGAAAATTAAGTGCGGATATTCACTTTCTTTTTAAAAAAATATGTGCAACCAACAACAAAATTTAGCCTTGAATGCACTTCAATAAGGAGAGAGCTCGAAAGTGAAATTGAAAATTTAAATTGTGAAGATATTTGTGAAACATTTAGCATGAAAATAAAGTATTTTGGAGGTTGGGCTCTGGGCTGGAGAAATGTTGCTTACTAACGAAGACTTTGGGCCAAGTAAAGAGACCCCCCAGTTCAAGGCAGAACCGCACAACTTTGGAGGAGAACAAGGCGGAGGAAGGCTGGAGGAACACTTGGACCAGGACATTTGACCAATGTCTGGAATGCGAAAAAAATCAACTTTACTGAATTTAAAGGCAGAATTTAATTGTGATTGGCTGTGAAGAAAGTGAGTACTTCAGTTATCGGCTCCCAGTGCATACCGACTAATGATGTGAAGAGTGACGATGAAAATCCTGCATGCCTGAGAGGAAGTCTATCTTCCTTATATGCCAAAACTTCACTTACAATACGTGTGGGAAATGCAGCAATGGGCATTTTACATGAGCTCAACATGAATTTCCATCAGTTTTTGTTCTGATCCCACGTAAATATGCGTGAATAACATCAGCCATGTTTTAGAACATTATTAAAATAAGATATTTAAACATCAACGACATACCAAACTAGCATGCTACTCGCTAGCACCCACTTTAGCACACATTTCCCAGCCTGATTTCTCTCTATTAAAACACGATTACTATCCTGCGATGATTCCTCTCGATCGAATTATTTTGTTGTTAAGGTTTTTGAAGTTGATTGGAAAACTTTCATCCCCTTTTGTGATTCTTTGGACCCCCTCTGTTCTTTAGTTGAGAAGTAATTCTGCACGTCTACATTCATGACCACGCCTACGGTTAAAAGAAAAGGCAGGCAGCGCTATGAAATCCTGAAGGTTCTGCTGATGCCTCCCCATCACACGGTGGCAGTTGTATTTGTTGTATTTAATGGGCGTCTGCCTGTCGGAGTCGAACGCTAAAATTCCCCATTGGAACAAGGACTTGTTCCTTGCTCTCTTTGCCATCAATGCATCGTCACTTTCCTTTCACAAAGCAGAAAATAATCCTTTTATGTCTGCATCTAAAGCCCGCATCAAGCTAACTGTTTAGTGTCCATTAAAGAACACAGCCTCGGCTCTGCGTTATAACTCACCCATTCACCAAACCCCCGTCTGAATACGACCGACTATCAAGGGGGCAAACTTGTTATTTGCTGTCATGGAGCCAGTTTGAGAGACAAGAAACCAGCAGACCGGAGATTCTGTTTGTGAGCATTAGTTCTGCTGCTAACGCTCACATCACAGATGGGACTAGGCGGCAGCTAAAGTCAGCACCTCAGCTGCCTGATTGATGTGTAGTCAGTGAAATGGAAGTGATATTATAATTCATTATTAATGTCCACCCACACAGATATTGCACCAGGCTAACTTTAGCCAACCATGCTCCGGTTTGACTTAACTAGGAGCTGCAGCCTTGACTCATAGAAGCACAAAAAAAACAAAGTTAGAAATTTGATTTGAAATTCATGCATGTATCAAAACAGTGCAGGAATTTTAATGAAGGGAGTTTTCAAAGTAAAAAGCTGCAGTTTTCACCTCTTAAGCTGAGAATACTTGATCTTTCATTGGGATAAGATTAGGTATTTTTTTAAACCAAGAATAACAATCCAAGTTATTTCTTACATATAGAGAAATTTAAATTCCCACAAGCCCACAGTGTTTTCAATTCAGATTTTTCCTTTTTATGTTGATTTCATTTATTGGTTTATTTCAAGCATTGGTTGTGGACAATACAACACAGATATATTTTAAAATGTGTTGATTAAAAAAGCAAACAAACAAAGAAAAATTATTGTAAATGTAAGAATAAAGAAATTATGTCTCATAATATGCAATATACATACTGTGTTGCCAGGCGTTTATCCTCAAAATTTGGCACAGACAGAATGAAGGTGATTATGGTGAAGGTTAATAGGTTCATTTTGCTGTAAATTTCGTGCAAAAATGTAGACAACACCACCAGACAAATATTTCAGGATTTACTGAAATTATGAGAACCTTGTTCTGATTAGCACTGACTGTGAACGTTTCTTTTCTCTTTGAATCATTATCAATCTCCATGTCAAAAATCCTTTTCACGGTACCTTTCTGTCCTTTGCTCAATGATCCACAATCAAACCAGTCCTCCAAATTTGTCACTCACTTTGTCCATCAGGAAATAGTCGTTCTCCCCCACCAAATAGTCTCCCCCCCTTTTCTCTACCAGGAAATAGTTTTCTCCATTTCACCACCAGGAAATAGTCTTCCCCCTTTCTACCCCAGGAAATAGTCTGCTCCCGTTCTCCTTCAGGAAATAGTTTTCTCTATTTCACCACCAGGAAATAGTCTTCCCCCTTTCTCCCCCAGGAAATAGTCTGCTTCCTTTCTTCTCCAGAAAATAGTCTGCTCCCTTCCTACACTAGGAAGTAGTCCACTCTCTTTCTCCTCCAGGAAATAGTCTGCTTCCTTTGTTTACCAGGAAATAGTCTGCTCCCTTTGTCTACCAGGAAATAGTCTTCTCCATTTCTGCACCAGGAAATAGTCAGCTCCCTTTCCCCTGCCGTCTTCTCATCTCCCATCTGCTTACTCCATTCTCAGATACATTCAGGATCCCTCGGAAAACATGTCGTGCAGATTCCTCACCAGAAGTTTCTTCTCAAAGTTTGAACACTAAACTGGTTGAGCGTTTTTTTTTCCATCGCTAAACTGGCTATAGTCTGCACGACTAAACATGAGCCGGGGGTGTGGGGGGATCACGAGGCTAGCTGATCACCTTTAGCTTCACTAAGAAAGTGTTTGTGTTAGCCTGGAGGCGGAGCAGACTCCTACTGGAGGGGGCTGTTCTCAACTTATGATGTAAGCATGTGAGGAACTTTCATAGGTATGGGAGGGGCTGCTGTCGAGCACGCAGGTTTTTAGAGGATTCCTCAGAAATGTGTAAACGGATCAAACTACTGGATTGGGGTTGTTTATAGTGAGGATTGAACATTATAGTACATTTAAAAGCTCAAAAAGTAGATTTTTCATGGTAGCATCAACTAAAGTTTGATTGTCTGAAAGCACATTTATATAACCCTTCTAAATCCATTCCAAACAGAATATAGAGAATAGCAACATTTATATAACATATATTTGGTGCTAACTGCACAAATTAGAAGAAGACAAACAAATAAATGATGGCATCTTATAATTTTTGAAGTTGAGGGTTGACTTCAAGTATTATTCAGGACGTTGATGATGTGAGTTCAGAAATAAATACAATTCCATGCAGATCCCTCAGAGCCTGCATTGTATTCTTTTCAAGTGTTCTCACTATGAATTACTCAAATGTAATGCAGTCATTATGTTGCAGATTTCCCCACTCGATTATTTATACTCACGAGCTCAGTTAATTATGGAAAGGAAAGACGCGTCTTCAGATCCTTCGCTGTCGACAGTTCATTTCCTCTGTTGGGTCCGTCGTTAGTGTATCGGCGGTGCCACATATCAGAGGAAAACATGTCTTCATTAAACCACAGCTGCTCCCCTTAAGGACACCGAAGTGGCATCACATACTCAGCTGAGTGGCAGCAGGCCTGTTGTTAGGAGAATTGTTTTCCACTGTGTTGGCTTCTCCACTGGCATCAGCACAGAGGTGCATCTGAGGTTTACAGCGATGCTCCACCGTTCTGTTATGCTCTGGGCTCAGCACACTGAAGGGCAATGAAGAGTTCACCCTCTGAAAATTCAGAATGGACTCATTTTGTAGTCAGTAAAATAGTTTCTTTTTTAATTTTAGTAGAAAAACATGTGATGAACATGGTGTTTTCTCTGAACGTTCAAGCCCACAATGAGCCGACCAAAGGGGAGCTGGAATGTTTTCTTGCCTGACTATAGCTGCTGCGTTTTCACCGCCTTCGGTCATAGTGATGTGTCACTGCTCGTCTGTATGAGCAGGTAAATGTTTTATTCCTACTGCAGGCCAACATTACTGCTACAAAATCATATTCAGCCTTCAAAGTCATATTTTCCTTTCTCTAATCCTCACTTCGGGGGTACAATAGTCGTCTGTTTGATAGAATATTTTGACTCCTGAATTTGACGCACGTGTCCTTGAGCGAGGCACTTAACCCCATGTTCCCCCTGCAATTCATTCATTAGAGGTAATATGCAGGGTTTTTAATGTGTTATGTCTCTGTTAGGACTGAAGAAAAAAGTTGAGAAATGCTGAATAAACTTTAAAATACAAAGATTTTCTAAAAGGAAACTGAAAAGTTATCTGAAAGAGCCAAAAACTATGAAAAATTACACTCAATTAAATGGATATAATTAATTTGTTATTCCTGACGGTGAGTGTGGAAGATATTTTTCATGTTTGCGTTTTGGCTTTTTCTGCATACTCGTCTGTTTTTCTTCACTTGTATTGTAAAGGACCTTAACCCTTTAACACTGTAATGGTTTCATTTTGCGGTGCAATTTGGTCACAAATGCAGACAACAACACCAGATGAACATTTCCGGATTCATTGAAATAATGACGTATAATCTCTGTACCAAAAATCTTCTTCGCTTTCATGTGGATCCATTTAACTTTCTGCCGTTGCTCAATATTCCACGTTTAAACTCTAAATTTGTCGCTCACATTTCCTCCAGGAAATAGTCTGCTCCCTTTCTTCTCCTGTGTTCCCAATATCCCCCATCCAATGCTACCGTATGAAGTTTAAACGCTAAAGAAGGAGCGTTTCTCGGCCAGCTGCACCAGTTCGCAACACAGACAGCTGCGCATGAGCCAGAAGGGGGGGGCGAGGTGTACTCGTGAAGCTAGCTGATCGCCACTAGCTCGAACTGCTAGCTTTGATTGTGCTAGCCTGGGGGAGGAGCAGACTCTTCCTGCGTTGTGACATCAGATCGTGAGAACCTGCTCGTTTTCATGGGTATGGGAGGGGCTCTGTTGAGAGCGCAGGTTTTTAAAAGATTACTCAGAAATGCGTGAATGTATCAAAATACCGCTTTGGGGTGAGGGATGAACAGTATAATACACTTAAAGGGTCAAAAAGTAGATTTGTCATGGTATGGCCCCTTTAAAATAAAAGAAGGAATATTGCCTTTTTTTAATCTAGTTTGTATGCTAATGACACTCTATACTCTTTAAATGTTGGACTGGATTCCTCATTGGAAACTATTTTGTTCAACTCCAGCAGATCTCAGTCAGACGTGCAACACTCGAGCAGAGCTGCTTGGCCGCGTTCAGAATAAAACCATGCGGTTTAATTTAGCCTCTGCCAAAACAGAAGACGAGTGTTTGGATACACAGAATATCCAGCTGCTCATTGTTCTTTCCTCGTCCCTGACTTGACTGAATTCAGCTTGATGGTATTTTTAGCAGATTTAATGTCATTATAATCTGGTGTAGTCAGTATCTTGTTATTTTGGCAAATTAGGGAACTGTTACGCACATGAAGACTTTATCTCAATTTGATGTGCCACGGTAAACAAATCACCATAATCCAATGCTATTAATGTGATTAAGTCTTCTTTAACTGTGTGTTTTAAATGAATTATTACATGTTTAATATTTTCCCGCTCCAGTCTGTTTACTCATGTTGTCTTTATGTCTGGCTAATGAGGGCTTTATTGTAAGGGATAATACCAGACGAGGTCCAATATCAGAAATTAATAGACTAAATTGGACAACTGCTTCCGCGAACTCCATTAATTTCTGATGATGGACGCCTTGAAGGGCAGCATCCCGCTTAGACCATGGTCACATACGAAAGACATGAATATTAAATCAAATATTAGTACTTCATTTTGTGATTTTTTACATTTAAGTCGTTATTGTTCAGGATATGTAAACAAAGTATCAATTCAGGATGCCAATTCAGGAAAAAAAAATGAAACTAGGTGATATTTTTATTATTGTCTCGAATAAAACCCTTCCGCTACCTTTGGGGTCCAGATGACTCCAACCACATATTGATGTGTGATTCCTTCCATGACAAATGTGGACAAAGGTGAACAGGATTTTATGTCTGCCATGGACATTAGTGAAACTCAAAAATCAATGATAGAAAAAAGTTCAGCGCACTGTCTTGTGGGGCCCAGATGTCCCCATTTTTAATGTAAACAAGCCAAGGAAAGCGGAAGAGTTACAATAAGAAAAACATCACAAGTCCATGTCCATCTGCGGTGCAGCCCATCGTCGGCGGGGCAGTATAGCAAGCTCCGTTGCCCAGGGACCGGCGGACTGGGCGGCAGACTTTGCTTTCTCTGCCAGACCCTGGGGGGAGTGGCGCTCACTAGCTCACTATACTATCCACTGGGGAGCTGGCTAGCATAGCGGCCGCAATCTGTGAAGACTGACAACCTGTTCAGGGTGTGTCCTGTCTTCACCCAACAGTAACCAGGGCAGTCTCCGGCAACCCTGCCACCCCAGCTGGTAAGAAAATGGATGGAAGTTCTCGATGAAAATCCCCAAATTGAGCAGCCGTATTGGATTTTTCTTTATACTGTTTGTTCGAGTCACTTAAAATGCCATTTGCCCAAAGTTGAGTCCCTGATTAAACCGGACTGCAGGATCTCAAATCGTGTCTGTACATTGACTTAACACTAAATCTGGTGTGAAAGCATCATAACCTATCTCAAAAGATGTAATAAAGTGACAAATTTGTTGGTTTAGGTAACACCTCTTGACTCTTTACTAATAAACCTTCTTTATAGGGTTTGTTGGAAACATGACTCACAAAGGGATAGGAGCTGCACAGCTGACTTGCTACTTGACCTAAAAGCAACCAAATGCATAATCCTGTTTCATGTAATCATTGCAACATAAGGTAGTTGTTGGTAGTCAACAGAAATCCTCCCATCTCGAGTCATGAACCTCACCAGAACAATGTGCCTTTTGCATTCATTTTTGATCCTCGCAGTGTCACTTCCCCCATAGGCTTGACTGTACACCACAAACATCAACCTGGGAACATGCTAACAAACACTTATAGACAATGACATCAAAGAGCAGCTCTTCACACTGCGCGTTAGATCCATGATGGAGCTTTGAAGTATAATCTGTTGTTGTGGGCCATTTTCCGTGCCCTTATCCAGTGCAAGCAGAGTCATTTGATGTAACGTTATACATCTGATGTTTAACCTTACATTAGTGGTTTTTTTATATAACTGCTACCTCAAAAACACGCTTTAAAACTTCCTCTTAGAGATTAAAATGCAAGTGGGCTTTTGTTGGTGTAATTAATCTGTCCGATCAGCGTCATTTCACTGACCTTTAAAACTCTCAAGAGTTTGTTTCTGTCGGAGAGCTGCCTTTACTAAACCTCTCCAGAAGCACAAGGCGGAAAAGACTCCTCTTCATCTCTATGGTACCTCATATAATTACATACATAATATAGATGGGTTATTACAAAGAAAACCTCCATGGCTTTCAGGAAAAAGAAGATGATGGTGTTTGAAAGCATGCGACTAATAAATAATAACCCTCTGCTGAAATGAAGGTGTTTATGGATAATTAGTCATTTATTTCAGGAACTTATGCCTCGTTTACATTGAGCGGTATGGACCAGACCAGTCCCCTCTTGGCTGGTTTAGAATGGCCAAGGAATTTCAAGTGAGCATTTCCATTGAGCGTTGGACCATCAAAGCACATGCAAGATGTAGACCACCTGGACTGCTCAGTGGAAACGAGACATTAGAGTGTATTCAGACTGGAAACATTTGGTTAGTGAGAGTTTATTTCCCTCGATAGACAATACAGAAATACACCCGGCTTCTGTACGACTGTGCCCGATGGGGTGGGGGTGGTCTTAAAGGAACCCCGCGTCTAAAGTAACAAACACCCGTTTGAGCTGAAGTTTATTGAAGACAGGACCCAATTGAAAGACGCATTCTGCATCTAAAATGAAAGTTTTTTTTACTGATCAACACTAGCTCTGTGGAGAAATTGAGTGTTGTGTTAGACTGGGGGCGGAGCTATCAGAGCATACTCTTCCTGGAGGGAGAGGGTCACATCGTGCTGACATCAGCACGGTTCCACCTGCTCGTTTTCGTGGGTATGGGAGGGGCTGCTGCAGACAGCACAGGTTTTTAAAGGATTACTCTTAAATGCATGAATGGACCAAAATACCACTTTGAACAGTAAAATGTATTTAAAACCTCAAAAACTACAATTTTCATGGTAGATCTCAACATAACTGCACTGGAAAAACAAAGTAAAAAATTCTTGAAATAGAAAAACAGTGCTTTAAATAAACAAATAGGGTTACAAAAACGGTCTACCAGGAATTCTAGCCGCAAAGATATATTCTGTTAAACTGAGATTTTTTTTGCTATTGAAAAACTTTTTCTTGCAACACAGATAATAAGACATTATTTCTTGAAAACCGGTCTTTTTACTTTCTCAAGATTCAGTATTTGCATCTTGCCAATCAAATCTGTCCGACGCAAGAATTTCTCAGCTGTCCCTCAGCTGCTGGACGAGGACATGGAGAACAAATTAAAAGAAGAAAAGAACTAGAGGAGTATAGAGTCTTATCCTACCGCATACACCCCTTTGAGGTGAGAGTTGTGTGATGAGTTGCGCTGAGCGTTAGCGCTTCAACAGTCGTCAGTCTCCTCAACCCAAACATTTGCTTCAGGACTTCGCCTTTCCAAGATTCCCCACAGATTCTGCCTGTGACCCCATCCTTGCAAATATTTGATCAGTTCTGCCTCGGCAATTCTTACCCGCACTGGAATATAAAGTAGACACACATGAATCATGTAAATTGTTGTTTGTTTCGTGTGTGTGTGTGTTGACATTTGTGCAACATTGTGCGTACGCTAATTCTTCATCTAACATCTTACTGACCTTTCTGCTTCTCTTGAAATGAGAGAGATGGATAATTTATGTGGTGGCTAAATTATGAGTCCAGCAGTGATTCTAGTACTGAGACTCCCGTACTTCAGAAAAAAAAACCATCAGACGAAAAAAGAGGTGACTGTAGAAAGGTGTCTACCCTGGAGAGATTGGAGGCCATTATTTCTCCCCTCTCAACTGCCTTTTATAATGTTCACCCCATCACAGCTCCCAAACAGTAAAACATCCTTCCTTTGAAGACCGTCTTTGATGGTCGGCATTGTTAATCTTTACATCATTTCATTTCAAAGCTTGATGAAAGAGATTCCAGTGCCAACTGACTGATCTTTTTTAAAAGGATCAAACCAAGAAAAAAGGTACCAAGATAATGAAAATAAACTCTCCCCAGCCGCTGGCGATTAGAGTTTGGTTTTCTTCTGAATAAGTTGGTTCTGGTTCTTTTGTGATAAATGGGCCTCAAATAAATAAAAATTAAAACTAAAAAGAGGCTTCTGTGATTATGCATATAAAAATTGCACCTATTATGAGTTTTAATTATGTTTTAAACATATTTGTGCAAAAAAAATCAGAAAGTTTACTCAGAAAAACAGTTGATTTATCTTTATTTTGTTCACATTTTAAACATTTTTTTATGTGAACAAAGGAAAAGTTGAGCAGATTTACGTAACACTCTACTGAGGATTTTTTTAAATCAAATTAAAGACTAATGAGGTTTTATTTTCTTCAAATATACTAAATTACTTTATTGCAGAGGGCTGCATAAGAAAACTGGTGTTCTGTTCTCCCTTTCATGTCCAAATCATTAGAAGCATTTGTTAATATGTTATTCTATACTAAGACTCACTTATGAGTGATACAAATATTATGAAACTCCATCCATTGTCTTAACCTCACCTTAGACAGGTGTTGAGTCCATCACAGGGCCTATTATGAAAATGTAGGTAATCAAATTGATAAACAAAGAGGCAAAAATGTATGTAAATTATAAAAGGGAAGTTATGATCAACCACATTAATGTAATTTTACACTTAAGGGTGGTGCTACACACGTGCATTGCTTACATTTTGAGGATTTGCATGAGTTTCCGTCAGAAAATGGCTCTTTAATGGGAACTATATTAAGAAATATCCATCCGTCCATCCATCTTCTTCTCGGACCGGGTCGCAGTCTAAGCAAATATCCCAGACTTCCCTCTCCCCGGCCACCTTCTCCACCTCCTCTGGGGGTACCCAGAGGCGTTCCCAGGCCAGCCGAGAGACATAGTCTCTCAGTTTATCCTGGGTCTTCCCCGGGCCTTCGCCCTGTGGGACATACCAGAAACACCTCCCCAAGGAGGCGTCCAGGAGGCCCAAGGACCAGATGCCCGAGCCACCTCAACTTGTTCCTCTCAATGTTGAGGTGAGGCGGTTCTACTTTGAGTTCTCTCCAATTGACCGAGTTTCTCACCCTATCTCCAAGAGAGCGCCCGGCCATCCTTCAGAGGAAACTCATTTCGGTAGTCGGGATCTCGTTCCTCCAGTCATGACCCAGAGCTCATGACCATAAGTGAGTACTGGAGCAGAGATCAACCGATAAACTGAGAGCTCTGTTTTCTGGCTCAGCTCTCTTTTACCTCAACAGACCGAAACAGCGACCGCACAAAAGTTGAGAGTATCATATGGAATTGTCGGATTCACAGCTCCTGTATAAAATCACCCACCAAGATTTCCCAAAATCTCTTCATCCGTAGCCCCTCTCACGTAGCCAACCGCTCCATTTTTCATGCATCACCGTGTCTTTAAAGTGTTGTGTTTATTTGCATAATTATGATTTAATGGAAACAGTGTAATAGCAAAATTGTGTTTTTTACATTTGTAGAATTTCAATGTAGTTTTTGCGCATATGTGTAATGGAAACACAGCCACTGAGGAGAGAATGGGTGATGTCAGAAATCATTATTTAGTTTTTCATATTTTAATTGAGATAGGTATTATTCAACCCACAATATAAACATTTTCTTACCTGCACTGTTTTTTTTTCATATACTCTCCTGACCTTTTTCTATGAGTAACAAGTGATCTAGTTGTTCCATATAGCTTGTTAACAATGATTGTTAAATGGCACTAAATAGAACGTACTCAAAGAGAACATTTCAATCCAATTCAAGTGAATTATTCTGAATTTATCGATGCTATGTTATATTCAGCCCTTATATTCTGACATCTATCATCTCAGGTATTAGCAAACAGATGACATATTAGTGTTTAGCTAGTTTCAATCTAAAAACAGAAATTATTACCAGTATTATCAGTAGAATTTAAGCTTAATAGCTCTGATTGGAATGTTTTTGAACACTTTGCATACCTATTAAAGTGGTTGGAGAGTGCAGGTACAGCCTCCACAGAGCTATTTCTATCTTCACAAAGCATCAGTGAATTCATTTATATTCTGATGAGGTGTGTGAAGGAATTTAACAAACCACTAATACAAATTTAATAAAACACAAAAGTTTCGACTCACTCAGGGGTGTCAAACTCCACGCCTCGAACTGGTTTTCCCCAAAACCCGTTTTTTGTGCTGCTGATTACCTGGATCAGGTGTGTTCAGTCAAGAAAGAGCTTTATTGGCAGGTGGGACACCATCCCTCCAGTTTGACACCCCCACTGGAGGAGAAAAAACTGCTTAAAGGACTCGCTGCTGCTTTTCTGTCAATGTTTCAAGCTGTTGTCATCCGCTGACATTTTTCATAACACGCTTGTTAGCTTGACACTAATTCTCACGACGAATTCAGAAAAATACTTGCAGCAGAGACCGCGCTGTCCCTTACCTCAGGTAAAATAATTTTTTTTTTCAGTCAAACTCCTTCTATCACTCAGAGCGTTACTTTGACAGATAAAGAAATGCTCCAGCAGTTCCAACAGAATTATCGACCGCTTCCAGAGCTCCTCTGCGTTTGAAGGGAATCATCACTGCTAATTGGACTCTTAGGTATTTCTGGTAAAGACAGCAGAGTGATTTTTATTTCTAAATGCTCTCGGCAATGAATTCCACCAAACCTTGACTGAGTGAGTCTGGTTTTGACAGAGCTTTGCTTGATTTGATTTCTGCCGCCTTTTTGTGTTTTTTATGTTTGTTTTGTGAGTCAGATTTTGACAGCTCCACCCTGGGAGTAGATGTAAGTTTGTGAACTCTCAGCTCCCTACTGTCCTGACAGTCGCGCTATAATTTCTGTACTCTGATCGCTGCTGTCATATCTCAAGAAGCAACGTGCATTTGTAGATTTTTACAAGCAAAATATTAAACAAGTTGCGCTTGATAGATAAGACGAGACAGCCCAGAGGATTAACCCATTTATATATTTCATCATTCGCGAGCTGGATGGCAGCAGAGACATTGAGGGATCCAATTGAAGCAGCATAAGGAACTTGAAGTGGCAACTCTGCATATTGTCTTCTAGGCTTTAGTGCAAGTCTTTAAAAGAAAAACACACTTTCAATGCAGTTTGGCGACAGCCTAACACAATAATTGTGAAGAACTTTCAAATTAAAACTATATATTTTAGTGATTTACTTTGTTTACAGTGTTTTTGTTCTCTGGAGTGATCTAAAACCAGCAGCGTGGGTCACGAAAACTGCAAAAAAATAGAACACTGTCATTGCACTGTTACAGTTACAAACACATTTGAAATAAAAAAGTGATTCTTTAAGCACACCAAAGAAGTCTGGCTGTATTTTAGGGTGTATTCAGACTATTCGGTCCCCTTAAAGTGAAGTTTGTTTCCGCTCATAATGCACAACAAATTTGCACCCAAGTGATCCAGGACCTGGTTCTCAGACCCAACTTCTGAGGTGGTCCTGGTTCGTTTCCAATTGGACTGAGCCCCGGTTTGCTCTGAGTTTCCTCGGTTTGAAGAGGCTTGGTGCTCGGAGTGAAAAAACTGGACCAAAATGGCCACCGTAGACGGTTATTACAGGATGTAAACAGAGTAAATAACAGCTTTAGCGTGATACACATTGTCACAGTGTTTTCCTGACAGTCTAAATCAGGGAACGGCAACTTTATTAATGGGGAGGGCCACAGTTTTTCTTAATTACACTTCCATAAATAAGATAAGAAAAAGGGTACCATTTTAAATAAGACCAAATCTTTGTAAGCTATATTTATAAACCTGTCTTCTTCGTTGAAGGCCACCGGCTGCAAATTGTTTGTGAGTGCCATCTACTGGCAAACCATGTAATAAGAGTTTGGAATTAGTTCTACAATAGAGGAAACATCGTCTGAAAATCCATGAGGGCCAAGTTGAATGAGGAGGTGGGCCGCCAGTAGCCTATCCCTGATCTAAATGTCATAAAAACTTATCAGCGTACCTTCTTAGCCATCGTCACCTCAGTAACTGTCTTGCAGGATGCCTCTGCTGCACCAAAGTAGCAAAAGTAAGTGTTATACCAGACGCTGATATAATAATCTAATAAGGGAACTATCCGAAAAAGGATTGCACTTCTATGGCCATGTCTGAATTCCCACCCTAACCCCTAACTACTAAAAAACTATCTAGTGTCCTAAATTTTAAAAGCAATTCAAACACCATGCTCAGTACTTTTTTTTTCTAAACGCGAGCTATGGCATCACTGATTTCACAAATCTAATCCATACAAACATTTCACAACATCTAATGCTACTCCACTGTTTTCCGATGATGAAAATGTTGATATTGTATTAAAAATTTTAATTTAAACACGTTTTGTTTTGTTTTGTTTTTTTCACAAAAAATGTTCAACCGCAATGCATTGTGGTCTATATTTGTGAAAGTAGTAGTGACCATTGCTGAACTCTAGTTTTTCGCAAAGACTTCTAAGAAACTTCTAGGGCACTTGATTTTGGAATTAGATTTAGATTTAGATGTAGATTTAGACCGCACTACAAAATGACGAACGCACTATTTAGTGAGTAGAGAAAGATTCAGACAGCCTATGATTTCTTCCTCTTGTTGCTTTGGCCTGACCTCGTTTATGTCTGCAATGGAAAGTATCTATAACAGAAACATTGTCTCATTTTCTCTACGAAATAATTTGTAATTACACCCACATAACTTAACAAAATACATGTTAAACTTACAGATCTGAAGGTTTAAAGCATGAACTTACTTCATCACAAACACACTCTCCGCTGACTCAAAAGAGAAGCTAGCTTCAATATAAACACGTTCTCCTGTTTTCCAACATGGATGAACTAGGACCCCTAAGGTGTCCATCGATCTGCCTGAAAAAATTACCAATACAAGGGAATTTACAACACTACTTGTTTTACACCTCTCCTCGCACTGCTTGCTGCTGATTACCTGGACCATGTATTCATTCAGTCAGAATTTGGCGATATCTGATGGAGCTAATTAGCAGCTAGCAGGAATTAAAACACTGTTTTAAAGCAAAAAAAAAAACAGTAATTCTTGACATTTTGTCATATATTCACAAGTTTCAAGAGTGAAATTCCTAAAGGTTTTCTAAAAAAAAAAAAGACAAAGCTGCCACTCACATCAACTCCTCACTTTCAGGTCAGAGCAGCAGCTGTCGTGTCTCCTGATCTGATCTGGCTGCAAAGTTGTGTCACTTCTCCCCTCAATCTCCCTGTAGTTTTTTTTTCTTTTATTCTTGCTTCATTACAACTGCAGCACAGAGCATTTTTCCCATCGGTTCCCATGAGCGGGACGTTTCTCATTGTGTTTTCATGCCATGCTCTCTCCTTTTCTTAGGGCCCTGTTTCTTACCTTTCCTTTCTATACATCACTCCTCCACATGCCCTCCTCTTTGTTCTCCATGTTCCCATGACACTCCTGTTCAACTCCCCAAATTCAGAGCCCAAGTTCCAAAAGAAACGTCATGATTCAAAGCGAAACTAAACTTTAACAACAGCACAGTGATGAACTAGTGCAGATGGTCGCAGGGGATCAAAGTAATTTTCGTGCTGAACATGTAGTATTTAGTGCTGACCATCTCCATGCACTGACTGGAAAGAGTTTTCACATTGCCCCAGCACAGAGCTCATAACAGAATAAAGGCCGTCTGTCAGCAGTGAGACTCAACCTCACAGCAGGAGAGCTGGAGTGCAACATCTATTTTAAAGCACTCTGCCTCCTTCCAAGCAGTATCTGCACATCAACCACTCCAACATGACAATGCAAATGACTTGAAATGAACCCTCTTTGGTTCAGGCTGGCAGCATCTTCATGATACCAGAGACTGCCATCGAGGTGGAGACAGTTCGACGGTTCCTGTGAGGACATCTTGGACTCTAAGAGAAGGATGGGGGGGCAAGGACGCTGAAAATAGCAAAGGCTAGCTGCGCTGCTGTGCACATGGTTTATTTATTCTAAGGATTAGTGCAGGTGACTTAAGGGACGGCTTCAGTGTGGACTGGATTGCAGAGGGTTGGTTGTGACTCAAATGTCTCAGTTTCAGACTATGGAGTCTCCAAAAGAACCTCAGGTCCTTAAATCACTTAAGTAATTTTGATCGCATGGAGCTAACAGGCAAAGTACTCAGTCAACACTGAAATTACTACAATTCCCTGCCACCTTTATATGAGAGAATGCAAGAATACTGTTTAAACAAGTAAAACATTTTATTAGAAGCACAAGTGCAGCTAAGTGATGAAAGAAAGCAATTTTATTTGAAGAATAAAGAAAAAACTGGAGCGATGCAAATCAAATGCAGGCTAGGCGACCAGAGGAACTTGAGGAAAAACTCACAAAGATTGCCAAAAAACACACAGGATGCCATTCATTATGCTAACTTATGCTTCCCCGTCTTTTTTTCTCCCTCATGACCCAGAAAACATTTTCTTCAATCTCCTACCAGTGCAGCCAGTTAAAACTGCCAGCTGCTTCATGCATGAGTCGCTCAAATCTCAGCTGGTTCTCCGCCAGGTCCTGGGGAGCCCAGAGAACTCTTCTGACTGAGAGCTGGCTAAAAAATGGCTGAGTGTTGGCAATCCTTAGAGGCTGCATCTGTAAAATGAAAAAAAAAGTCTCTGTTACAGCTAACATCAGGGAACATGGAGACGTCTCCCATAGATGGTTCATCTCTGCACTTATGGTTGACATGGCAACAGCCAGGGACAGGTTACTTATCTAATTTGACAGTTTTGACGCATCTGTCTTCACATCTTTATATTATTTTTTTTACATCTTTGCTGGGAGATCCAAAGATGAGAGCAAATGTGGAGATACATTAGCAAGATAAAACATAAATAAACGTAAAAGTACAGAGCAGGAAATAAGCACAAGAGAAACATCTGATTTAGGAGAGGTATGCCAAAACATTTCCAACTTCTGGCAACCAGATTTCTTCTCCCCAACCCGTTCTGATTAAAAACTTAATCTAAGCAAATCTGAAAAAAAACAAAAATTGGAAAACAAAAAAAAGAGGAGCAAAAAGCACAAGGTTGTCATGTTATAGAAAAAAAGTAAACAACAAAATAAAATACTGTTAAGGTACTATATTTAAAAAAATAAAAAAAGGTTAATAAAGTTTAAAGAAAAAACGTGAAGCAATACAAGATATCCCTTATTTACCTGACTCTTTCAGTACAATAACAAATTAACTTTTTAAACTGTTTATTCACTTATGCAATGTTGACTTTGAAGGAGACGATCTTTCTATTAGAAAAAGGATCTGCAACCTGAGGATCTAGAGTCACGTGAGGCTTTGTTTTCCTCCATTGTGGGTCTTTGGCTTTGAAGAAAAATACAAACAATCTGAATGAATTAATAGGTTTGTTGATCAAATATTATCATTTTATTTTATTTTTTTTTAACTAGGATGATCTTACATTAAATTTAATTGTCTTTGTTTATTTATTTTTGTCTTTTTACCACCACTTTCTACAAAATGCACACGTCAGATAAATAAGTAAAATAACGGTTAAGGTTTTGATCTGTTGTCATAGTGTTTTTTTTTAATTAGTCAAAGTTTATATCCTTATTTCGTGTCTAGTTGCTGTTCAGAGGCAAATTATTAATCTGCTGCAGCTGTAGGTTATTATGTGACACAGAATGCACTTTTATTTTGAAAGGAACTCGTATGTGCTCCTATTAATTGTAAGATAATAGAAAGATAACCGTCATGAATTGGTCCCCTGTCTCCCCTCTCTGGCCATTAGTGGGATCAATCACCTGAGTACTAGCTCTTCCTGAGTCTCCACGTTGCACTTCCCATCAGCCCCTGCTGTCACTCGCAGAAGTTCCACAGCCGTTTTCCATCTACGATCACTCCCAGCAGTATTTATTCTGAGCAATGAGCTCTGCTCAGTGTGAAGTCTTGTTTGTGCCACTCTGCCTGAATCGCTGAGCGTTCTCATCCTGACCTGATCTTCTGTTTCATCTGACCCTTCTTTGTCTTCAACTCTGATTGTTTGCCGCCTGCCTTGACCACTCTGCTTGCTCTCTGACGCCTTCATGCTCTTGTTTGACCTCTGCCTGCCTGACCCAGATTTAGCTTTATGCTTCACTCCTGTTCTCTTGTCTGTTCCAAATAAACCTTCTGCACTTGGATCCAGCCGCCTGCCGGTTTGTGACAAAAACAATGCTACAATTTGAAAATTTTTAACATTTAAATGCTACATTTTATAAATTAATGACTTAATGGCCACAAAAAAAATGTATGAAATGTATATTTTTCTAATAGTTCAGGTGGGACTTTGCGGCTCTAGCGGGTTTTGGTCTTAAAGAAACTGATCCAAATGGCTCTTTTAGTATTAAAGGTTGCAGACCCCTGATTTAGACTAACAGAGAGAATCGCTTAAGGCTGAGTGATCAGAATAATGACAACATTTGGCAACACAAGTTCTGGTGCTAATCCGAACAGCAATCATCAAACCCATTCATAAGAGTTTTTTTTTTCTAAAAAGGCTTTTATTATTTTTTTTTTTAGAATCACCAAATATCTGTGTCAATGGTCTAATGTGCTCATTAACAACAAAAACAAGGAGTCATCATGACGTGCAGACACTATCACAGTAACTCACTCAGGTTAATGTAATATTAACAACAAAAAGGTCAAAATGCCAAACTGAGCTCCCAATTGAAATACAAGCAAGAAAAACTCAACATTTTTGGTTTTGCATATCTTGCTCCGTTTGCATGCGTCTCTGCTTTAGTGAAGCGCAGTAACAAGCAGATGCAGGATGTGTGAAAGATTGCCCATCGCAGTGGAAAAAAACTGAGCTTTGTTACAGACATTGAACGGGAAGCGTCTGAACGTTACTGGTTTAAAAGGAGGCAATCGAGTTGGTTGCATCTCCGTAATCCTGTGTTGTCAGTGAAACACGACCAACTGATAACGGAAAAGCTCAGAACCTGCAAACAATCAAATAATCTTTCCTCGGAGCAAACAACGCTGGGAGAGGAGAGGAGAGGAAGGAGTTATGTTTTCCTCTGGGCTCAATCTGTCTTTCAAAAGACCCTGCCTCAAGTCTTTGCACGCATGTTTGTTTCCCTAAACTGCAAAGAACTGAGCAGGCAGATGGGGTCTCTGCATGCAACCAGGTCGGGGAGATGGACTTAGGGCAAGACAAAGTGAGAAAGGACAGATGGGAGCAGTTGTAGTGGCAGGTGAAGATGTAGATCGCAGTCTGTACAAAACCTGACGGAGACAAAAGCTCCGAATGAGGCAAGGACATGCGGATGAAAACCTGGGGACTGGAGGACCCTCGGGCTTGTCATTATTTATAGCAAAAGTAGAGTTTATGAGAATCAGGTCTCAAAGAAAAGAAAGAATGTCTTCCAATGTAATAAGGGCCCAACTCAGGCATCATTATTAAAGTTTTCAAGCCCATCAGAGAGAAAACTGTCAAGGAAAGGAGGAGCCCAAACTCAAACAGGTAAAACGCCCCTGCAGGAGGCATTCGGAAAACAACCCCAACGGCAGCCTCCTGGGAGAACAGCCGGGGGAATGATTAGCATTTCCTGGATGTGCAGTTGCACCTCTTTTTTAATCAACCTCAGAGTCGCACTTCCAGCGCAATTACAGAGCCAATCAGTTAAACACTGATGGCTCTGCTTTTGCCTGCCGGATGGGTTCAGGCAACCTTTCTTTCCGCTCGTTTTCCCTTTTAATGTGGCCGTGACAAATAATGGCACTGCTGGGAAAAACACAGGCGGGAGCCAGGAGTTTGCTGCCTTATGTGGACCCAGCTCGCCTGTATGGTTCTGGCCTTAGTATGTGGCTGATTTGCAAGGACTGTGACAGCTCTGGATGCAGGAGGGTTTTTTCTTTCTTTTTTTGTTTTTGGAATGATTATTTTTGTGACTTTCATGTCTCAGAACACAATGCAGACTGAGGAGCGAGTGAGGAGAAAATATTTATAGAGTGACAGGCGTGGGGAAAATAAAAAGGGATGGCACAAAGAAGTCAAGGAAGTTGTTCAGTGGAAAATGAAACATCTAAAGTTTTCTTAGAACAAAAACTAAAACGCAGCAAAATTTAACTCTAAGTCTAATGTGTTCCTAATATTCTGGTGTTTCGTCCTAATCAGATCTTTTTGAAAAACTGAACTTTCTTCTTTTTAAAGCTGTTTTCACCTTTACCATCATTGAAGAAAAAGTCTGTAAAATATTTGCTAAAAAAAGTAAAATTCCTCTTGTTCCTATTCCTATTTTAAGATACTTTTCCTTACTTTGCATCTATTCATTCAGCTTGTCAGAAAACAATACTTTTTAAAGATACTTCTGATGAAAATCACTTATTTTTTTGGTGTTTTTATTATGTTCTTGAGACATTTTTCCTGTTATGGAGGACATCTATAAAAAATGAAGCTTTCTATCAAGTTCTTGTGAATCAGGAGCAGACGCAAAAATACTGTTGGAAAAAGTTGTAAATGTGATGAAGTTACCACAAACTCCATGCTTTGTTCTGTTATTTTAAGATATAAGATATGATATTCGTACCACAAAGGGGAAATTTCTACATCTTAGCGATGGAGAGACAAGGAGACTTGCACCAAGGGTCATGATAAATCAATAAATTATTTAAAACATTGTGCACAAAATGTTTTAAACTGAAAACAGCATAAAGTAAAATGACTAAAATACACAAATTAAGAAATTTTCAGTGGGTTTACTGGAACTATCCCTGATTTTTAAGTCTGACAGCAGCAGAAACGATGACTATGTCCGCATTCCCACCCTAACTACTACAAAACTATATAGTGCAAGACTATCTAGTCACTGGATATTAAAGACAATTTTGACACCATGCTCAATGCCTTTTTTTTCTAAACGACGGATCTGACGCCACCAATTTCACAAAATGAAAATCTAATCAATACATTTTACATCTATTTATTAATCTGTTGTGTTCTGATGATGAACATGTGGATGGTTTATTAAAAAATCATTACATTTAAGCACATTTCTTTCACAAAAATTGTTCAAACGCAATGCATTGTGGTCCATATTTGCTAATGTAGTGAGAATCAATGCATTCTTGTCAGGGTATGTAGACAGATCCCAGAGCAGAGCCAGACTGGATGTTAATCAGTGAAGATTTATTAGATGAATAACAGCAACAAACTTAGGAGCTGACAGGTGGAGGAGGCAGGAGACTTGACCACAGGCTGCTGCTACGGGAACTAGGAGGCCACATGGAAGAGGAAATAACCTGGCAGGTTGGAGGAGCCAGGGAGAGTGTTTTAAAGGTTAAGGAGGGATTGGATGCAGGTGTGCAGCGTCACCAATTAGGGAAGGCCACGCCTCCTGCCCCACGCCACCCTGTAAGAGCACAGTGGTGACAAAACATCAGTAAAAGAACACAACACCACAAAACCAAATAAAAGAAAACACCAAACCATAACAATTCTGGCTTTTTGCAAAGACTTCTGGGAAATTTCTAGGGCACTTGATTTTGGAATTGTAGATTCGAACAGCACTACAAAGTGTCAAACACACTATATAGTGAGTAGTGAAGGAATTTGGACATTGTCTAATAGTCCGTCGCTGAAGGAGCTGCTTGGAGCTAGCACCGTGTCATACGTGGGTGTCGGTCTCGATGACACGCATGTATGATATGCATGCAAAAAATAGATCCAATACGTCTTTGTTTTCCTCATCTGTCCTGGCATCTGGCTCAAAACTGTGCGGGTGGAAAGCTCCGGGTATTGCTCGCCATTTTAGTTGCACTGCTAATGTTATGTTGGGGTGTGAAGGGCTGTAAGTTAACGGGAAAGAGCGTATACGAGGGGATGATGGGAAATTAATGCAGGCTTACTCCACGGCAATGGTCACGCCCACAACTCAGAAGCAGATTTCTAAAAAACTATTGCTGCTCTGCAGAAACTATGTCCTAGAAAACGAGTTTTTTAAAATTATTATTTGAGCTAAAAACTGCAAAATTATAATTAAAAAAAGCACTGGGAACTCTTTTAAAATAGATTAAAAAGTATTTGTAGTGGCACTTTAAAACATTTTCATAATACCACATAACAAAAGGCTAATTGATTCTGAAAGCAAAAAAAAAATAATCAGCAGAGAATTTTTAGGTAAAACTTTCATTAAAAATGACAAAATCACAGTTTCATATGGAATAAATGTCGGCAGATGCAAAGTTATATAATCTCATTTTTATTTTCCACATAGGTGATAATCCGTCAGAGCATTCACTGCACCTGGCTTCCTCAGTCTGCTGCCATCAGCTGTCAGTCGCTTTATCTTGGTCTGCTCAGTCGTTACAACAGAAATGCTTATTTCTGCTTAAGTGCTTTATGAGTTAATTATAGGGCGGCCTGCCGCTTGGAGTCTGCTCTTGACCGACTGTCTTCCACTCCACTCTCAGCTTGCCTCCCAGAAGGACACCCATAAAGTAACTTGGAGATCTGTTTGGTTTGTGAAAGTATCGTGCAGCAGGTGCTGACTGAAGAAAACTCCACAATTAGAAGTGCAGTTTTGCACCTCTTCATGTCTTTCAGCCCAGCATGACATAAAGGCCACTGCCAATTATGTAAGCAGTGTTGTTCTCCTGCACCTGTGACTTGTGTGTGACAATGCGAGCATGCAGCCATCCTCTCCCATCTGCACTATGAGCTGAGTGAAGCTTAAACTCTACTTTATCTAGTTAGGGCACAAATAGCTAACTATTGGTTTGAAAAACAGCAATAGTTTGAAAACAGTCGCCATCTAAATTTCAAGCACATTTATTTGCTGTTTTGTGACTTTGTCCAAGCCTCTCCAAAGTCTCATCCAAAACCCATTTCGGATGGACTGAACCTCATTTCATTCTTGTGGACACCATTCCTCACTGGCTGCCTGTATAATTCAAAAAGAGAAAATCTCCACAGGCTTTAGAGTGAACAAGTGATTATGAACAAGCGTAGATCTGACAAGGAAGAAAGATGTAGCTTTTTATAATAGATCTTAAACACTTAAGAGGAATCAAAGGGGAAAAATGCCTTTTTCGTGATCCTGAGTTGTTCTTTTTCATAAGGAAACAGAATGAAAGCCATTTTTCATGCTGGTGGGCGACTATATTTTTTTTCCTAAACTATATTACCAAAAGTATTGGCTGACCCGCCTTAACTCACATATGAACTGAAGTGCCGTCCCATTCCTAACCCATAGAGTTCTATGTGATCTTTGTCCCCCTTTTAGAGCTATTACAGCTTCAACTCTTCTGGGAAGGCTGTCCACAAAGTTGAGGAGTGTGTTTTTAGGATTTTTTTTAACAGTCTTTCAAAACTGCATTGGTCAGGTCACACACTGATGTTGGTGGCTCTCAGTCTCTGCTCTAATTCATCCCAAAGGTGTTCTATCTGGTTTAGGTCAGGACTCCGTCATCCGTGTCTTTATGGATCTTGCTTTGTGAATTGGTGCACAGTCATGTTAGAAGAGCTCCAAACTGTTCCCACAACAACATGGAATTGTCCAAAATGCTTTGGTATCCTAAAGAGTTCTTTACAAGTATACCCCATTTACCATCCTCCAAACCCAGACTGATCCATCAGATTTCCAGATGGAAAAGTGAGATTCATCCCTCCAGAGAAGGCGTCCCCACTGCTCTAGAGTCCAGTGCTTTACACCACTGCATTGACGCTTCACATGGAAACCCATTCCACGAAGCTCTCTGTGTATACTGTACTTGCGTTAATCTGAAGGTCACATGACGTTTGGAGCTCTGTAGCAACTGAGTCGGCGAGCTCTTTGTACAATGAGCTCCCCTTCTCCGTCAGTTTACGTGGTCTACTGCTTAGTAGATGAGTTGCTGTTGCTCCCAAACTCTTCCATTTTGTTATGATAGAGAAAAGTTGACTGTGGAATATTTAGGACATTTCACGACTGGATTTGTTGCACAGGTGTCATCCTATGACAGTTCCACGCTGGAATTCACGGACCTCCTGAGAGGTTTCACAAATGTCAGAAACAGTCTGCACAGCTGAGGACTTGATTTTATACACCAGGACACCGGATTCTCATCATTTTAGATGAGTGATTGAATATTTTTGGTAATATGGTGTACTTAGTGAGTGATTTTCACACAAGAAGGGCATGAAGAATGAGTCACTGCACAGTTAGATTCTCTTTTGCTCCATAAACGAACAGGCAGGTGGACCTTCCCTCTCCCCGTCCTTCGGATGACAAGGACATACCTGGTTAAAGCAACAGCAGCAGATTAATATGCTCTCCAGTCTGCAGTGTCTGCCGCCAGCAGATGCTGCTGTCTGCCCTGCAAGACCCCACCAGTCAACCTCAGAGACACTTCTTCTGTTAATTAAGGAAGCATGAAAATATGTTTTCAGTGAGACCGTAACTGTGTCTAAGCTTTTCAGACTCTCAGGCTGTAAATTTAAATTTAGCCTTAAATCTCCTTTTAGGAATGTTCTTTATAGTAAACTAGGCTAGCTGCATAGGTGATGCATTAATAAGCCACAAGTTTCACACAATTCCAGATGGATTCAACTTCAACCCCAATTTCTTTTTACTATTTTTATCTCAATGTTTCATCATAAAGAATCTGCATATGCAGTTCTGGGTTGAAGGAAACATTAAGATGTAGGTGACCTTCACACAGTGACACCCACATACATGTTAGCATGAGGACTGAACTTCTCATAAATCAACTGCATTAATTTGCTCCTATTTAGCCTCCAAAGTTCTTACCTTTCCCATTAGTGTGAACATACATCAGAGGCCACAGGGGGTTGAGTGCCTCTTTCAGTGACAGTCATTGTTGTACTTTGTACTATTTATACAGACTGAATTACCAACTTTCCAATTAGCAGACGACTGCTGCGCCTTCAGAGCTGCAGGTAACTGTAAAGGCTGACCTTGTGAGGATGGATTCTCTTAAATTTCCATATTACTCCTCTCAAAATGTATTTTAAGTGCTTCATTTATAAACATTTTCAGTTAAAAACATTTTCTTACAATAAAATCTGGTATTATGACACCCAAAATATACAATAAACAAGCAAAACTAATATTTAAACTTAATTGTTTTTTGTGGTTTTAATTAAAAATGGGATTATATAGTCTGCAACAAACATTTAGAAGCTGACTGTACCTTGAATGCACCACACTTGTCAGACCATATTCATATTTTTTCCTTAAACGTTGAATTTTTACACACGTTCATGTAAGCTGAAAGAACTCTGCAGAGGTCAACTGTGGGCAGATGCGACAGCTCACGGCAGAAGATCACTGCTAAGCTTTAGAACACTGTAAGGCATGTTTAGCAGTAATTATATGTGTACAGAGGAGATTAATTAAAACAGTTAATAACTGGAGGCAATAACTTACTTTTGAAAGCCCCTGAGCAATCAGAGCATTTGTCTTTTCGCTTGGAAATTAGTTTTGGACTGATGGTCTCACTCATTATAAATGTATTGTTGTGTGTCATCACGGGCGTGATTGGCCGCGTGCGAGCTGCGAGTGTGTCTCCACAGAGTTATCAGCGCCCCGCGGTGATCACCTCTGACACCTTATTAAGGACAGAGTTGTTTTAATTATACTCTGATATCAGCGAGTGGAGATAATTTTGAGTGGCATTCATTATGTGTTTCATTAGCATTTGAAGACGGGCAAATGAGTTCCACTTTGCAAACGTGTGCTGCAACGGTCCAGATACGACAGAAAAGAAAGAAAATTGCAGGATGAATTGTGGAGGCTGATTGAGACACCTTAGTTAAAGAACGAGAAGAGGACAGTAAAACCCTTTTCTTCAGAGAATACTCACAAATAAAACCCTCAGCTTGGTTGAATATAATGGAAAAGTGGCAAACAGTGGTCAGAATGATATTTTTCATTAAGAAAGTATAGGTCCACTGAACAATAGCTGTTTATTTTCTTCACAGTCTTGTATCGTTGTTGATCTCAGTGGGGTCGTCTGTAGTAATTGACTTTGTAGAAAGTTGGTGAACTCTGTGTGGCTCAGCATCCTCTGACTACACTTGGTTAGTTTTACCAACACCTTTGTGTCTGAGGAGCTGTTTTTCCCAATACTCCCACTTTTGTTATGAAACTGTTGTTGCGTGAATACATTTGTCAGTACAGTATAGACAAAATCCCCCATTTTCCAGTTCTGTGCAAGGGTTTACTTGCTTGTCATTGATGTGGATATTTTAGGAACCGAACCTGCTACTGCTGTTTTATGATACTCTTTCAGAGATGGCTCCATTAAGATGAGCACCTTAATTTTTTATTTTATTGCAAATCACTAACTGGTGAAGGAAGGATGTCATTGGGACAAAATAAGATCCATCTTCAACACAAACACCTATTCATGTTTTTACACAAAAGTAGTAGTTTATTGCTAATCTAACTCTTTTTGTATTTATGGAACATATAATCCCTGTTTACAAGGTAGCTTGCAGGCTTAAGAGGGTTCGCTAGCACTGCTAGCTTAAGAGGGTTTGCTAGCACTGCTAGCTTAAGAGTTTTTGCTAGCACTGCTAGCTTAAGAGTGTTTGCTAGCACTGCTAGCTTAAGAGTTTTTGCTAGCACTGCTAGCTTAAGAGTTTTTGCTAGCACTGCTAGCTTAAGAGGGTTTGCTAGCACTGCTAGCTTAAGAGCTTTTGCTAGCACTGCTAGCTTTAGAGTTTTTGCTAGCACTGCTAGCTTTAGAGTGTTTGCTAGCACTGCTAGCTTAAGAGTGTTTGCTAGCACTGCTAGCTTAAGAGTTTTTGCTAGCACTGCTAGCTTAAGAGTTTTTGCTAGCAGTGTCGCTGCATTTTCGGCATGCGGAAGCAAAACGGTTGCACCGCTCTCCCGCATGCGCGAACCACACGTCACTTCCGCTAAAGCTTTTTCCGGTCTTCGGACGGTAACATCAATAATAACCTCGTAGGATGTTAAAATAGCACTTAAAATGTTTATCATAGCGAAAACATTCACTTATTGTTGAAAACACGAAAGGAAAAAGACACGTTAAGGATCAGGACCTTACGATCTTGCAGTGACTACAAATGTTTTCTTCTTCTGCTGTTTTACATGACGGCAGTTTACTCCCTAAGCTAAGAGGAAACAGCTCCACTTCAAGACACTTTATTTTCTCCGGTAATCCAAACACGTTATTAACGGTAACTCGGTGGCTTTTTTTCGAACTGTAATCTAGTCAGGAGAAGCTCTCGGTGGTTGAGAAAAACATAAATTCTTGTGATCAAGGAGTTTTATTGTTTGGAAATTACTCTGTGGTATAGTAGGTGAAAAGCGGAAGTGACGTGTGGTTCGCACATGTGGGGTGAGCAGTGCAACCGATTTGCTTCCGCATACAGTAAATGCAGCGACAAGCACTACTTTCTTAAGAGTGTTTTCTTGCACTACTAGCTTATAAGTGTTTGCTAGCATTCGAGTGCTTGCTAGCACTGCTAGCTTAAGAGTGTTTAATTTTTGGTTATTCTTCTCTTAAAGACCCACTTCGGTGAAATTGTATTTTTGATGTTTTAACATGTTCTTGAGGCATTTTTCAGATGATGGAGGACAATGAAATAAGAAAATAAGCTTAAATTTGGGTATTTCTTTTTTCAGATCATTGTGATCCATGAGTAGGTGAAAAAAATGCTGCTGGGAAAAGATTTTGAGATGTAGAGACTATTCTGTGCAGGCCACAAAGGGGAGGGTAGGGGGGTGGGGTTGCTCCACACCAACAATCCCACCTACAAGTCAGAGGAGAATTTCTGATGAACTGCTGGCGCTCTGCAGAGCCATGTACAAGAAAATGACTGATTTTTTTTTTTTACATGTTGGCTTAAAACTGCTCTGGAAACGCTTTCACAATAGATAAAAGGATGATCAGAAAGTGTTGGCAAAAACCTCAGAAGAGACCAGCAGGTTGCTCATTATCATTTTAGTGTTTTCCTTTGTTTGTGTGATCAGTGTCTTGTAAAGGATGTTGCTGAACTCTGCGGTTTTACACTGTAGGAGGCAGATCTCAGTGGGTTAACAGCTTTTTCTAAAGCTGCATTAACATTATATAAAAGTGCTAGCAAGAACAGATAATGTATGTAAGAGAGCCGGCTGCATTCAAAAATAATGTGATTAATCAATATTTACACTTAATTGTTAAAAATTCAGTCATTTATGCTGAAAGCATGTTTCAGTGGTTAATTAATTATTGATCTGACCTTCAAGTGAACTCTGTTCATTTTGCTGATACCTTTTAATGCCTAAGATTTTAATCAGCAAATTGGGCCTTAACTGAGTAATGCACAGGGTCACGAAAGGTCAGAAGGTAATAGTTAAGAGTCCTTAAAACTTTAGCTGTTGTGTTAGCAGCTTCTCTAAGCACCTTTAATCCTTTTCATACAGAGCAGTCATCCTAGCGCCCTTACAGAAAAATAGCTCCAAAGCATGATGTTTCCACCTCCTTGCTTCTCGGTGGGTATGGTGTATTCTTTTTCAACTCAACATACTCCTCCAAACATGGCGATTGGCTTTCATGCCAAAGAGTTGCGTTTTGCTCTTATCTGATCGTATCACCTTCTCCCAGACCTCCTCTGGATCATCCAGATCCATGTGATTTTGCGGTGTTTCCTCATTGTTCTCAGGCTCATTTATGCTCTATCGGGTGAAATCTTGCATGGAGCTCAGGTGGAGGAAAACTGTCGGTTATCTTGGTTTTCTTCCATTTTCTTTTTATAAATTACATCAATAGTTTCTTTTTTCCAAGGTTCCTGGTGTCCTTTGACAGCTCTTTGGCCTTGGTCATTGTGGAGGATACTGTCGTAAGAGTGTGGAGAGTTGTTCTTTAACTACTTAAAACATGTTCTAATAATACAGATAACCAGTGGAGGATAGAAGAATTTGTCTGTGAGAGACAGAATTTTTGCTTGTTTGTAGGAGCTCAGTATGTTTTTCGGTACCTTTGTGCACATAAATTCTTTAAAAATCATACAATTTCCTGTATCAATTCCACATTATGTTTCTCATAGTTGAAGTGAACCTATAGTGAACATTACAGACCTCACTCATCTTTTTAACTTACAGAAGTGGTGTCTACCCCTCCTGTAGGAGCCTTTCATGATCAATTTTAAAAAATATCCCAACTGTTAGGCAAATGTAGCTATTAAATGGTGCTTGTCAGGTCAGAATACTGAATAGGTAAATGTTGTGTTCACAAGCAACAAAAATTAGCAGCGCATATACTCAAACTCTGCATAACCATATGGCCACTCTATGCGCCCGCTCTGTTTCATTCAGAGCCAGCGAGGAAACATGACCTGAATACCTGCATGAACATGGACGCCCTCAGGACTGTGATGCTTTGAGGAACCACTGAAGCAGGAGACCCTAAAGTTGAATAAAGTAGGTTATAAAAACTCTGACACAAAACCCAAACGCAGGATGCAGAGTCCTGATGTATTATTCTACAACATTCTGCTTCTTATTTAGTCAGAAAAGCAACAACCAGACAGTATTTTAGATTTACACAAACACACTGAGAGAATGTCAAAGTAGATAAGCAGAAATCAAGTTCAAGATACCAGCTGATGCTGTGGAGGGGAATAGTTCATAGACAGATGCAGCCATAAAAGTACAGACAAAAAGCAGTCTAAAAATCTTTACTTTCTCTCTATTTGACCCTCAAGGGAACTCCTTCAGCTCTTAGCAAAGCTCACTCAGCTTCACATACCGGCTGGAACTGTTTCTCCTGCATCTGTTAGTTTTTGGGTGTTTTCAGATTTTGAATATTTCAGGTAAACTTGAAGCGTCAGTATGAAAATGCTGCTCTGAGGCTTTCCGCCTGATTTGAGCTGCTGTGAGGGGTTTATCAATTCATCGTTTGACTCCACCGCTGTTTCTTTTGAACAAAATGGAGGCTAAAAGGAAAAAAAAAAAGCTGTCGCCTTGAATGATGCCTCTCATTAGTTGATTATCAGACCTAGACGTTACCCACAGACAAGGTAAACCACTGACTGCCAGGTTCACTTGTTTTCTTCTCCCCCTTTTCGTAGCTCATCTTTAAAGCATTTTTTAACCTTTGGAATAAAAAAGTAGTTTTTCCAAAACTCTGTCTTAGCTTTCAGTAAGACTGAAAGGAACACCACAGATTTTGGTGAATAGAACTGAAATCCAAAAAGTCTTCTACAGTGATCTGGATGATGTTTCACTATAGGAGGCTGATGTTCACTGATTGAAATCAGCTTATTGGCACGTCAGCTTATGATAGGGACACTTTTTTTTTTTTGGCCACTTGTTTAAAAAATGATACCTCCACTTTTAGGAGCAATTTGGATTTAGAAGTAAAATTTTTGTGGGTTTACTGACAAGCTGGTACAACAAGAAAGACACTCTGGAGCTCTACACAGAGTGGAAAGTGAGAGGCATTTTTATCTGTTAAAATCTGGGTCATCGCTGTCACAGTCTCCAGAAAGTCTGAGATTCTGAATCGGTTGATGTCTGAGCTTACTGTGTTAGAGTGTTTCTCCAGGTTTGTTTGACAGAACTCCAAATTCTTCTTCGCACGCTACTCAGGTTTCCCTTTCAACGTTTCATTCAGTACTTGAGTGCATTGTCCTGTAACCATAGAAGTGAGTCCAGATTTGGAACTTGTTACCAAACCAGAATTTGTTTTTCTTTATGGTAAGCTTTTGAGCAATTGCATGATCAAGGTAGAAATGTTTTCTCAAGGATGTTCAAGTGTGAAAATGGGTAAATGAGAAGCAACAGGAATCCAACTTATATTTAGATCCAGACCATTTCTATCACATCAGACATCTATCGGTTTATTGTTTTTAACACATTAAGTCAATTTGCAAAGTTAATAAAACTAATTCAAACCAATTTTATGCCTGAATTATTATTTTTTTCAAAAACTGTTTATTGATTTTTTTTCATAGCCGGTGCAAACAAAAAAAAACACACATAACATAAACTAAGAACATATAGACAGCAACAGCAAACAGCATGGATACATATAAAGATACAGTTGACATAATTTTTTAATCATTTTTAATCATTTTAAGAAGGACAAATATATAAATCAAAAAATTAAAAAATGACACATATTGCCCTCCCATCCTCCCCTCCCCACACACACAAAAATAACAAAAATAAAAATTGAAGGGCTCTTCTTGTGGCACCTCTCTCATGGAACACATATAAAGAATATTTTTTATTCATATTGTTGTGAATCGGGAGCAAATGAAGTGAACTGATGCATCCACATGAAAGCAAATAAATCCATGTGTCTACGTCTTTGTTTTCCTCATCTGGACTGACTCAGACCTGTACAGCTTGATACTGCTCATCATCTTTGTTCTACCTGTTAGGTTGGGGGTGTTAGCTAGAGAGTGTAAATAGAGATGGATGATGGGAAGTAAGGACAGGCTTACACCACACCAGGTGTACCGCCCACAACTCAGAGGCAAATTTCTAATGAACTCCTGTCGCTCAGCAGAAACTACGTCCCTAAAAACAAGTAAATCATAATTAAAAAATCACTGGGAACCCTTTTAAAATGACGAAAAAAGGATCAGAGTGGGATTCTAAAAAGTTTACAAGATGTTGCTTCAAATTCTTCTGACTTGACCAAGAAAAGCTCGACAGCATCTCAGAGTCTCAAAACTAGTAGTTTTATAAAAACGGTCAAACTAAAGTGAGCTTAAAATCTTTTGTTGAGTTATGTGCTGCATTTGTGACACTGAATATAACAACAGACTTTTGTTGAAAATGATGCATTGCAAAAGAGGTGAAAGGGAACAAAGAAACACAAACAAAGCAATCCAAGACATCTCAAGGCAATAAAAAAAAAACAAGCCGTGAACTTGACACCCAGATGAAGAGGGATGGAAATGACTATGAGTTTAAACACACATGAACACAAGAAGAAATCAATGGAAAATTGGTGGAAATAGTCAGGATTTTAAGAGGAGAATTCAGGAAATTAGACAAAAGAGGGAAACACTACATTCACTAAGACTTTTCTCAAACGTGTGAAGGACTCTAGAGAACAGAGGAACTGACAGAGAAACAGAGCAAAAGTAAGACAAATAAAAATGCAACTGAAACAAATACAAAACAAAAACGTACAGCGAATTATAATGAGAGAACAACACAATCATTCTGTTTCATTGTGTAGAAAAAAGGCACGACAGGAACTGCATTCCACCACTAGTAAAATGTCTGAACTCCTTTGTTTGGATGTGTTTGTAAACTCAATTATGCATTTATGTACATGAAATCTGAGAGTTATTGTTGAGTTTGTGGAGTTGATTGAAAGCATTTAATAAACCCTGAATTTAACCACAATCATACTTTTTAAATTCCGTCACTCTGCCATCCACACAGCTTCTTTTTTCCTTCAGGACACTTAACAGATTGATAACTACTAAAAATGTATTGCTACACACATTTATATTGTTTTTCCCAATTATTGTACTCATTGATGGTTTTATGATTCATGCACATCACAGGAAATATTTCAAATAACAAGTTTAGGCTGCATAAACAAACATTACTAACAGAAGATGTATTTGTATTTCTGGTTTAGATCTGTTCTACAGACAATAGAATGAAAACAAAATATTTTCCAACATAATATATTAATTAAAGAGAAACATTAATATATTTTAGACACAATTGTGCAAAGGGGGTAACAACAGTTGAGTTAATTTATACATTATCCTTTCAGCATCAAACAGTGAACTCATGCATTTATGACCTCCTAAATCCTTATATCCACTATTAAAAACAATCTTAATATTTGGACTTTAAAAATAAGTAAAAGAAAAATTATTAAAAGAAGAATTTATTCAAAAATCTGTTTTAAGAAACATTTTTTCGAAATTCATTTTATTTTTATTCCTTTCATGAAAGTACCATGTTGTACACAACAACACTACAAACTAGATGGTTCAATAAATCTTCCAAAGCAACACAAATTACAAACAAATTGTGAAATAGATTTAATTGCAAACCAATTTAAGAATATTGAAAAGTTTTTTTTTTACTTCAGAAGATGTTTTAGTGTTTTCTAACTCCCTGCTATATAGAAAGATTTAACAAATTAAAAAGCTAAACTGATCCCTAATGAGCCATCGACCAAACAGAAGAATTGCTTGAAAACCGAATAAAAGAAAGAAAGATTACTCTGCACCAATTCTGATGCAGTTTGTATGAGCAGTATTTATTTTTCAATGGATTTTGATGTAAAAACAGTCCTGACTAACGTTTTACAAAGTCAATTCAGGTTTGAATAATTCTAAATGATATTTTCCAAGTGGATGGATGGACCAAAATAATACGAACAGCAATTAATAAGGTTTTTCTGTGCAGACTGAAGGTCAAAAGAATAATAAAAAAGCTTTCTGTTTGTTTTTTGTTTAACACACATCATAAAAGCAAAGTCAAACACAAAAAGCCATTGTTGAAGTTAGTTGATCTTTCTTTTAGTAAAAAAAGCAAGAAAAAGGCTAAACATTAGGCTTACTTGTTTTGTTTATGAACGCAGAGGATAGGTGTGTGTGTTTAATACTGTATGAGTTCTGTGATGTTTTAAACTGCTTCTATTTCCTGTCAGATAGTACACAGCGGGGTTCCAGAGTGTCCTCTCAGCACACACAACAAGCTCCTTTTTCACAACGCAAAAAGACCCCACACACAAACACTAGGGCAAACAAAAAGGCTCTGACTCTTTGAAACATCGCACAAAACTGAACACAAAATCTATAAAACTGTTTAAAAACAGACTTTTTTAAATTGCTGAGTAAAATCAGACATGTCAGCACCAGACGTGGAGTTCCAACGTGTCTGCTGACACGCTTTGACCCCTGCCTGAGCTCTGCGTCTGTGAAAAGCATGACAATGTCTTTAATTAAACTCCCCATGACTCTCCAGCTCACTTGATGAAGAATCAGTACATTTTTATTTTGTGCTATGACTGCTGCAACTGCTGTAAACTCTCGGAGATAATACATTTAATCAATTATTCATGAATTTAATTATACCCAAAGGCTGTTGAATTACTTTGACATTGTACTGCTCTTGTTTCAGCCTCTAAGTGGGGTATTTTCGTTCAAAGCTCCAGCCTTTGTGCGGCGGGTAGCTGTCTGTTATCTCTGCTCACACCTTGAGTCGTGCCGTCTTGTTGCTTTGAGATTGCACAGGTAGTGACAGCGCGAATGCGCCATGCTTGGGAGTTGGAGTTGCTTACATGCATTATTTGCAAAATGTATTAATCTCTTGGGTCTGGGGAACAGAATGTGACAAGCTGAGAAACCTCGGGTCCCAGTGGACCTCTCTCGGCGGAGTGTGAAATTTGTCTCACAGGGGGGATTCACTTCAGGGGCAGAGCTGTGGGGGCCCCATCGTCTCCACAGTTTCCCATCCTCCAAACTGCACCAAATGAGGACGGAGGTCGCTGTAATAGCTACGTTTATTGACTGTGCTTCTTTGATATTTTGGGAAAATAAAACAGGAAAATGTAGATGAACAGAAGTGAAAGGGTGGGGAGGGGATGTGTACCTCCTTTTATCTGTTCTGATATTTTCTCGTTAACAGGGGCTTCCCTCTCTGCTCTGATGCAGCCCCCAGGGATCATTTTCAGGTACCTCTATACGTGGGGCTTTGAAAGTGCTGTCTGTTTCCAAAATTTTTTGACAAATTAAAATAAACTTGAAAATCATGCATTCATGAAAATATAGTCTGCTGCCTCCTACAGGTTGAAACGAGGTATTGCAGTTGAATTTTGTGATTGGTTAAGTGCTGTAAGCCCCAGAAGTTTGACGCCATCATGCTCTGCAGCTCCAGTATAAAAGCCCCGCCCATCTTTGATTCTGTAACGGTTGATCTGTTAGCTTTAGCATGGCTCATAGCCAGCTGTAATGCCTTCAATTGTCAAAAATCTACTGGCTTGCACAACTTTTCAGTGGACTTGGAAGTTAGGGAACAGAGGTTGAGTGCTACTGGCATTGAATCCAGCAAACTTGATCCTAGTGATGGATTTGCAATGAACATTTCACTCGAGATTGTATGCTTAATATGTTAGTCTCTATTAGCAATGATGCTAGCGACATTTTACCACTCTCAGACACGGAAAATCCTCAACCACCTCAGAAAGTTCTGTGGAGAAACTTGCATCACTTTGCCCAACACCACTCTGCATATTTGACAAACCGCTCTCCATACTGAAGACCCAGCATATGCTACATAAAGCTAACCTTACTGTCAATCATAGATCCAAGCCACACCTCCGCCACTCAGTCTGGCTCCACTAGCCCCGCCCCCTTTCTTGGGGGGGCATTTTTTCAAATCTGGACTTAGAATGGAGTCAGTTTCCAACTACCCTGTTTGGTTACCCTTTAATGTTGTTTGCCATGACTGCTATCCGAGCCCCAGCTCCTGTGGGGGTTGGACCAGGCCCCAGCTCAGCCCCAGCTCAGCCCCAGCTCCTGTGGGGGTTGGGCCAGGCCCCAGCTCAGCCCCAGCTCAGCCCCAGCTCCAGTGGGGGTTGGGCCAGGCCCCAGCTCAGCCCCAGCTCCAGTGGGGGTTGGGCCAGTCCCCAGCTCAGCCCCAGCTCAGCCCCAGCTCCAGTGGGGGTTGGACCAGGCCCCAGCTCAGCCCCAGCTCCAGTGGGGGTTGGGCCAGGCTCAGGCTACGCAGGTGCCAGCCCAGCCCCCACAGGAGCTCAGCTGCTTTATTACAGCCACTCAGATGTTGAATCATAGTACTCTTCCTAAAATAAATATAAGAGTACTCCATTGTGTAACTATCCAGTGTTTTACAGGTTGTGTGATGAGAGAAAAGAGACATATGTGTCTTTAAGTCATGCATGACTTGTTTTTTGTTGTGCATTTCCCCTCTGTTGCCGTCACGAAAGGTCCACTGTTGTTCGTCTAACCAGAGCACAACGCTTGACTTATTTATGTGGCTTTATTCTAGAAGGCTGTGTGACTGCATGTTTCATGGCAAATACAACACTTCCAAATGTGAGGTTGTGTCATGTTTTTACAGCGCATGGCGGCTGAACTGATTCACCTCAAACGCTCATTTAGGTTCTGGTCAATCCTTCATTTAAAGTCCCACTTTAATCACCTTCTGATCTGTTTTAAAAGCGTTTCCAGATGACCCAAGACTTACATTGACGTGTTATCATCCCATGACAAATGTGGATGAAGGTGGACAGGATTTCATGTCTTCCACAGACACCAGTGAAAATCAAAAATCATTTTTAATGTAAGCATGCCTAGGATAGCACAAGGGTTACAGCGAAAATAAAAAACACGTCATTTTCTAGGACATAGACTATGACCGCATTCCTTCACTACTCACTATATAGTACATTCAACAATTTGTAATGTTGTCTAAATCCCGATTCACAATGATTTGAATAAAAACATACACAGTAATGCACTTTTAAGCTTCATTTTCTTAATATATGTCCTCCATCATGAGAAAAAAGCTAGAATAACATGTTAAAAACTCAATTTTCATCGGAGCTGGCCTCAAAAACTGTTAAAACTATTTTAGAAATAACTTTAGAAACACATCTGGGACCAGCTTTTGTAGAAGACAATTTCCTCAGACAGGTTAGAAGACATTAAAGATTTAAGCAAGTGAAGAATATGCAAAGAGCCAGGGTGTGTAAAGTGTAACACGCAATTTCAGCAGCACTTCCAGACTGATGACAGAGTTCAAGTCCGTAAAAATTTCCTGTGGCTCACCAAAATAGACTTTTCCTTAAGTTGAGGAAAGATAATTACATCTCATTATTACACAATGTATGCAAGAAGATTTTCACATTTCAATGTTCAAAAGACCACACGCGCACTCGCACACATCCATTACTTTTATTAAACGTACTTAATACTTGCCTGAAGTATCGTACCAACTATTACAAGTAATCACGTCTTATAAACGGCCAACATTTTGTCTCCATCTCTCAAAGCCATGCAGTGGCTCTGCAGACTTTTTAAGATTCAAACTCAGATGGGTTACTGTCAGACAAGGCTGGGCTGGGGAGCTTGGTTGAATTGAGTGAAGAATGCTAAAATATGTCCTACCTTCATTTGGTGTGGGTTGCTTTCAGCATGCATTTTTAACCAGACTGAATTTGCGAAAATGTCACAGAATTACAACAGCTGCTGGTTTGGAAGCAGGGGAGCCAAAATGAATACTGAATATTTAAAATAATAGTAATAAAATGAGTCTTGGTGTTGCAACTCATGTGTTACCTTTCAGGATGAGGCTCTGGAAAGGGGTTGAAAGCCACTGGTCTGACCAAATTCCTGGTTAGGCTGTCTTATTGTCGGTAACGGTAACAAAGAGATGGAACATCACTGTGTCTTTCTTCAGGCACACAATGTGAGCCAGTGTCTCAGCTGTCAGGAAAAGTACAAAACTCTCTGGGACTGCAGTGGCAACAGTGGCCAGTCATGCCAAATTTTTATGGCGTGTAGAAAAATACACACCCGTCTGCTTGATGCGGCAAGGTTTTTAGAGAAATGGTTGTTAAAAAAAAAAGAAGAAAATTCAGAAATACAAACGAAGGAGAAGACAAAAAAATTTGATCAAATATGCAAAAAATGTGTTTACTTACAGATGCTTTTTACACCTATTTACAGTAATAAAAATAAAACACCTGAAGCTCAACAGTAGGGGTGCCCTTCCTCTGCCAAAGGTCTTCACACATTCAGAACTGCAGCGACTGATCGGCTCAGTGCAGTCCGCCGGGCTCAATCAAGCAGCTGATACCTGTCAGCAGACAGCAATCAGTCGGTTTTAGGAGTGACAGTTCCTCCAGAGCGAAAGGAAGCAGCGCACACAAACTTATGAAAAAAAAAAAAAGAAGCGCACAGCTTAAAGAATGTGACACTTGCTATTTGAGATTTGTGACACAAGCTG
>NC_050518.1:15177327-15190958 GCF_002922805.2 Oryzias melastigma | reverse complement strand
CCTTCCTCTGCCAAAGGTCTTCACACTTTCAGAACTGCAGCGACTGATCGGCTCAGTGCAGTCCGCCGGGCTCAATCAAGCAGCTGATACCTGTCAGCAGACAGCAATCAGTCGGTTTTAGGAGTGACAGTTCCTCCAGAGCGAAAGGAAACAGCGCACACAAACTTATAAAAAAAAAAAATTAAGCGCACAGCTCAAAGAATGTGACACTTGCTATTTGAGATTTGTGACACAAGCTGTTTCCTTTTTACAACTCAAAATACACAGGATTTAAGTAATGTACTGTATTTACTGAGTATAAATTGTGTTTTTTGCACAGCTTGGCTGGGGGTGTATGCCACTCAAGGTGCATACAGACCCAAGTGGCTACTAGGCAGACCAGAATTTCGGGATTCCGCGTCCAAAGCACCCATGATCGCGAATTGCTATGCAAGTCTTAAGTCTGGTCGCGGGCTCTTGATACAAATCCAGGGTTCATTGATTGTATGCTAACAGTTCATCCAGTTAAATATTTTTACGCTGAATAGCAGCAAAACGGCACTGTGACGAATCATGTACTTGGATTTGGTAGTGAGGTATTGTGGTCATTGATTCAAAACACAGAGGTACCAGTTGTAAATACGAATATGAGGGAGAAACTAGTAATTGTGGTTTGTGCCTGGTGGCATTAATATGACACCAAGAAGTACATTTATAGGAATAGAGCTGTGAAAGCAAAAAAACTCAAGCAAGATTTGTGGGATTTGCACCGCTTTGACTTTTCGCCCCGCCCCTCTACCTATTGTAGGTTGCGGACGAGCTCTAATAAACGTTGAAAACACAAAGGAAGAAGAATCCTCTAACTGCTGCTACCTGCATGTCTGGGCTGTACACCACTGGCTGAATGCACGTTCATGACACCAAGTAAAGCTCATTCTTGAACACACCAAGTGTGAATGCAGAATCATACTCAGGTGTGACTTAGTTGTGAGTTTGTTTGTTTTTTTTAATACCAACAACCTCTAGAGGGCACCATAGGTGTGTCTCAGTATTTGCTGCTGACAGCAACGAAGAAGAAGTGCTGCTCAGTCTTAGCCGGACTTGGCAGTAATATACAAAAAGCGACACAGAGGAGGATGAATTCAATGGATTTAGTGATTTTAAGTGATATAAAAGCTTAGTTAACTTGTTAGCCTATAGTTTATGCTATGACTGTCTGAATAATTTATACACGTGGAGGTAATATACTAGATTCCTCCTTTGCTTCGTGAAGCTAAATAAGTATCAATATGTTGCAGTAGTAGAAGTGTACATATATTCAGTCTTGATATCTATTCCGTTAATATGATTTGCCTTTCAAGATAAAATGTTCGTTCCTATTCCCATATTGTGTTAAATACATTTCTCAAATAATGCGACTTTTACTCCAATGCGACTTATAAGTAATTTAATTTTTTGGTCTTTAATTTTTTTTCTTTTTGCATTATTTTTGCTGCTGCGACTTAGACTCTGGAGCGAGTAATATTCCAAAAAATATGGAACTCTCTTTAGTTTATTACCCTGCACTCACACTGTTGTGAACCACATTAGGATTCACTTGCAAGTAAGCTATTACTTGATGTTGGCTTGGTTGGTTGGTCTTCATCAGGGTTCAGATGAACTCGTACACCTACAGAAACAAGCAGACTCTCAGGGGAAAGGAAACGTGGCTTATACCACAGCCCGGCAGTAAATGTGTTCATGGACAAAAAAAAAATAAACCACAGCAACAAACAGACAGACAAACTCTAGCAATATTGTTTTAGGATTTAAGAAGAACTTTGATGTTTACAAAAAAGCTGTCACAATATTTTCAAGAATATACCAAATACCAATCACGCTCAGGCACTTGTGGGTTCTCCTCTAATGTCTCTCAATGATCCACAATGCATCTAAGTGTTTTCTTCCTAATAAGCTCTGATCAATTGTTGCTTGCTTTGCACTTTCACTTTTAAATCATTTTATAATAGAGGAGCAAAGATTACTATATATTACTTGTATGCTCCTGTGTATAATACTGTCATTGCCTAAATATCAAATCTTCCAATAAAAGCCTTAAAGTGACACAACAGGTGATATCCTAACAGTTTAGCTTCCTTAGACTCTTTGTTGTGAGAAAACAACATATTTCTCACAACAAAGGGAAAGCTCTGGCAGAGTTTTAACTCAGGGATTACCCATAACGAAAAATAATCTATTTAAGTGTACTACACATATACTAAGAGGGAGTTAGTATACCTACTTTTTACATTTTACCTTGTAATGTTCCAATTTAGTTTGAAAGAAGTATTTGGTTAGTATACCAGTACTTCCTACACTACATCTATATATAGTATGCTTACTCTTATACTCAAGTATACTTCAAGTGTGCTACTTTTTGCTGAGGGTAGCATTAAAGAAACAAGAGTTGACTTTGTTTTTAAGGATTTTTCCCTCTATAATGCTCTTATTTCACTCTAAAGTTGTATAAAACTGCACACTTTCCACCTATCTATTGCATTTCATCTGTATTTTAAGTATCAACTATGTTTGGGATTATGGTTTGATATTCTCGTAAAATCCTCTGGTGAGGCGCCATCCTCTTCGGCGTGAACAATGCCTGTCATTGTGTAGTGCGTACTCTGCTGTGCGTGACTCTGGACTGCACAAACAGGCTTCACACTGCTCCTCTCCGCTGTTGTGACGGTCTCTGTGCTTGACTGGCATTTCCTCCCTGCAGACCGCGAGCGTGGGACCTGCACAGGGCTGGCACAAACAGCCTGACAGGAGATTTGTGGGCGAGTGTGACAATCAAGACACGAGTGCGGCGTTTTGAGCTCTGGCACAACGGATGGCGTTAGCGAGCTGAGAACAGTTTTACATCAGAATCTGAAAGCAGTGTCAGCATTTTTATGTACAGTATGTTCACTGTGTGTAGACATTGTAGTATGATAGTCATATTTATACCACAAAAATAAACTTTACCTCAAATTTAATGAGCCAACTGTCCATATTTCTAAGCCGGTTTTTGAGATTGTGTCTGTAACTTTAAAAGTGAGCAAGAAAATGTCATGATTTTCACATCTCACATTAAAGTAGAAGCTTTTTTCATCAGGTAACCTGTTCACCACAGGACTCCTTAATCATCTTTTTCTTGTCATTTTCTTGATTTTTACCTCCAGTGTGCAGGAGTGATGCATCTTCCTGCTAAAGACAACGCGGATATTCATTTTAATAAAGGACAGAACAGAGTCGACTGTCATTTCCTTCTTTGCTTGATCACTTTGTTCATTTTGATAGGAAACTGAGCTCACTATGATTAAACCAAGTCAGGAGTCAAAGGATGCTGGGGCTGTCCCAGGATGCTCTTGGCTTTCTTCAGCACCTGTTCCTTCCACAGAGAGGGGAGGTCCATCAGTCTAAGACCAATTATTTTAGAGCAGGTTTTGACAATGCCCTGTCCTTCCAATCTTCTTTTGAGTAAAACTGCCCCAAATGAGCAGCTAGTGCAACTGCATTATGTTTATCAGGTTGTATGGTCCACTCTTGAGAGTGCAATGTGAAAGTAAACCAAAGTAAATAAAGGTGTGATTTTTTTCCTGCATTTCCAGACAAATAAAAACATTGTCCCCCAGAACTACAATGGTTTTAAAATGTCTTTGAGTAGCAAAAGAGGACTTTTTCAGATTTTTGACGCAAAAAGTGTCAAAGCTGTAACATTGAAGCCAAAAGAAGGCAGCAAATGTTTTCTTATAAATGGCAAAAAGCAGACGGCATTTCTATGACAAGCTTCTGTACAAACTTGTGTCTTTGGTAGAAGTACATGTTAATGATTCCTTATCCAAAAACATAAACCTCTCTTAAAACTCTAAAGTAGTCTAATTGAGAATTGAACTCTTGCCAATGTACTGTACCAGACTTTTAGATACCAGTCCACAATTTGGAGGTTTTGGTGTATGGTCGCCTCTTTTAAACTTTTAAAGTCCCCATATGACATTTTTTTTTCAAACTTTCTGCGGTTTAAAAGGAGAAATACTCGGAAATAAAATGAAATTATTTCTTATTACATTTGTTTTCTTTCATAAGAAAAATGTCACACATCCATGTTAAAAACTGACTTTCGCCTGAGGGGGACTAATTTCTTTAAGTCAGCAATTGTTTTAGTTGTATTATCCTTAATGCTTTATTTTTTATATTCTTAATTCTTTTATTTTTTGTGTTTCTTGAGGCAAATTAACCTTGAGTCTGAGTAATAAAGATATATATAGGACACCAAGAAATTATTTTATTTGCTTAATATTCTACAGAAGGTTGACTTCTCTAAATTTTATTATTTGTTTCAGAATAAAGCAATTTCCATAAAAATATTGTGGAAAAAAGAGATTTCCCTTCAAAGTTAAAATGACTGATTCATTCACATCAAAACTGATGATAAAATATTGATAAACTTTAAAGTGTATGAATTAAAATGTCAAATTTTAGTTTGAAAATTTGTCAGCTCTGACTTTTTTCTTAAATTTTAATGAATGAATATTTTAACGTTTTCATTTCTGCCAAAACAGAAATGATAAAATGTACTTTTACTATAAAAACTACAGAAAAAATGTGTCTTGTAGTAAAACAAAATACTGTAATATTTCTGAGGATGAAGCGTAAGTCTTAATCACTTAATAAAGAAGACAAATGTTACTGTTTGTTCTTCCAAACTCTTAATAATTGAGATCCTGGTTTTGCTGAAGCATTGATCGATTTTGCAGCCACAGCAGCTACAAAGGTGCTGCTTTCTGTTGCCTTCCAGCAGCGTCTGCTTGAGTTAAGGTATCTCCAGCTCACTCAGGCTGTGACAGAGTTATATAAGGTTAGTGCAGGTCAGAATTTCAGCCCATAACTGAGTGGCAAATAAAGATGTATATATGTGCTCTATAAATACATAAATACACCCTTCCTCTTTTTTGAAAGGCTTGTTCTCCTGCTGTGTGCTTATTCAGCACTATGTTGCCGTCGCGTCTTCCAGTTTTAGGTTTATGAGAGCCGGACGCTGTCTGGGAATAGGATGAGAGGAGGAGGAGGTGGAGGCCTGTCTCTACTGGCCTGTGAAATATTCATCAAATGAGGCAAGGGTGGGTGGGGGAGTGGGACAGGAGATGGAATAGAGTCCAAAGGGAACAGAACATCATAGTTCAGGAGGCACACGGGGAGTCGCGGAGGAGCAGAGGGAAGGGAGGAAGGGAATACAGAGAATAGTTGTGTTGTGTGGGAGCTGAGGGTTAAATTCCCACTTATGACAGAAAATAATCCCCTCACAGCAGTGGAGGAGGAGGAGGTTTCACTATGTTTTATCTTTGGATCTGGTGGGGCTCAAGAGAAACTCCAGATGTGCTACATGAATCTTTTAATTTTGGGATTGGAGCTGCTGGTAAATTTATGGTTTCTCCTCTAAATTAAATCAAAAAATGATTTGCATTTAGATCCATTAAGTGATCGTTCATCTGGTGGCTTCCCATCCAAACATCCATCAGCACTCATTCACTCATTTTGATACGCATGTTCAAGTTGCATGCTCTGTTTTTGTCCTAAAACATACAAAAAAAGAACGTTTTTTTGGTCAATTTCAGGGCCACCCAGTGAAAGCAGTTGTGGTTTCTATGGTAACAGGCAAAAAAAATGTCTTTAAACTGCCTGGCTGTGTTTTTTGACCTTCCTAATGAAGAAAAAAAGTGGAATATATTCAATTCTCTGCAAGCTTTAATTTGAAAATAGAGTTGTTGTCCAGTTTATAATACCATTTAGTCTCTACCTTGATAAAAGGGACACATCTTTAAAAAATGAAGCAGCTCTTAGTTTCTTTTTATAGAAAATATGTTTTTTTTCTATATCTACAGGGCTTTTAATCTGAAGACACACAATCGCTGTGTGCAGTGAGAGAAAACTCTGGCTATCAGGTCAATACATCTCCCTGACCCAATTATTCTGAGGCAGAGGACGGCCATCAGGTGTACATTTAAGCAGCTTAAGTAGTGATCCGCAGGCCAGCGTGCAAACACAACGTACTAATTGACATCACCTTAGTACTGCAAACTCAAGAAAGACAAGTTGATGCTTTATTTATAGAGCTGAGGATTCTGCGTCTGCTGGACTTTTTGTCAAAAAGCTCATCTTTTAAAGACTTTAAAGGTCTGTGCGAAGTGTCACGTCAAAGCATCCCATAGATGTGCTGACATTTCAGTCAGACCAAAACAGCTTTGAAGCAAATGGTCCCCAGCATTTGCGCTTGTTAAGATGCTTAAAAACTTGCTGCCAGCTCCAAAGAGAATTTTGAGCTCCAATTGGAGACGTAAACGAATGTGTGAAGATTAACATCTTTCAAGTTAATACCATTTCATTTACTATTTTTTATACACAATGAGATGTTTTTACCCTTTAAAGGCCCCGTACTATGATTTTCTTAAGCTTTTCAGAGTGAACTATATCATATATACGATCATATATTACATTTGGACCACTAAAAAAAAAATTATTTAAGAAATATTAGTTATATTTCATGAATTTTTCCCTACCCGGAAGTAAAACGGCTCGATTCCTGAAGCTCCGCCTGCCGCTGCTTGCTGCTGCTGTCTGCGTCATGACGTCATCCCTGACAAAATCCGTGTTTCTCTGTATTTCTCCCACGAAAATAATTCAAACTTCTCCAAAGATGGATGCACATATGATATATCTACCTCTAGTAGGTCGGGTTATCGCTAAACTACTTCACAACACAAACACACGCGGCTTCTGCACTGCTGGGCGGGACCGGGTGTTAAGGTAGCGTCTTAAGGTAGCGCCGCAGAAAAAGTAACAAACACCTATTTGAGTTGGAATTTATTGAAAACAGGGCACAGCTGGAATATATACGGTATTCTGCATCTAAAATTAAAGGGTTTTTTTTGGCTGATTATCACTGGTAAGGGGATAAATTGAGTGTTGTGTAAGCCGGGGGGCGGAGCTTGCAGCACAGACCCTTCCTGGAGGGAGCTGTTTGAAACAATCTTATGTCAGCACGTTTCCACCCGCTCGTTTTCGTGGGTATAGGAGGGCCTGCTGCAGACAGTGCAGGTTTTTAGAGGATTTCTCTTAAATGCATGAACGGATCAAAATTCAGCTTTGGGGTTCTTTATAGTGAGGAATAATCAGTAAAATCAATTTAAAACCTCAAAAAGTAGAATTTTCATGGTAGGGCCCTTTTAAGGTCCCACTCCCATCATCTTTTGATCTATTTTAGATTTAATTGTAATTATGCTGTTTTTAGCCCAAATCAAAAACACTGTTGTTTTCTTCATAGTTTCTGCAGAGTGGCAGAAATTCATCAGTAAATTTAACACGATCAATGTAATTCCAGTAGATTCTGAAGGGGAAAAGCGGCTTATAGAATAAAAAAATTACAGTAAATCAAAGAACATAAACACTTAAAAGCCTTTATGTGTTCATGTGTATCACGGTAATGCATTTAAACAAAGAAAATGTAATTATTAATATGTTTAATCCAATATGTAATATGTTAAAATCTTACATTATGACCATCTTACATCTGCAGGGACAAAGAATCCTCTCATAGCGTAACGGGGTGATCTTTGCTCTTTAATTACTAAAAGGTGTCTCTGGATTCATTCTCTTCTGCTTCTTTTTCAGCAAGTCTTGCATATTTCTCATAAATTTTGCTTTGACAAGTAGTGACTCAGGGTTACTCAGGGCCTTAGAATATTTCAAATCCTGGTCATCGTTTTAACTCAAAACTGCACGTACAAATCCGCTGCCTTGGGCTTTCATCCTCTCCTTATGCTTCCGTTCTCTTCGGAGTAACTTTACATTCCGTCCAAGGCTGGATATTACTGTGATGAGTCAGCTATTCATGGTTGAGTCTAACCGAGCAGCAGTGAGCACTTTGTCTCTGATTGGCCTTAATTTTTGAATAGTTTTTGTGCCGTGTGTAGCACAAACTGGATCAGATTGTAAAGCTCAATGTTCATGAGATTCCACATTGTTTTGTTATTTTATGCTATATAAAACAGACTTGCTTGCAAAAAAAAAAAAAAAAAATGCTCTTTACTTCATAATTCTGGTGCACAACGTTATAAAAAACAAAAATCATTGTTAAAAAAAGCAAAACAAAAAGAAATTAGGCCACAAGCCTTTAATTGCTCATTACACAAACATATTTCTCTGATAATCACCAGCTAAAGGGCTTAGGAGTAAACAATGAAGCCTAAGGATGTGAAGCTAAACACGGAACACAGAACAAAGATTACTGCGATTGCAAATGTACATAGATGATTCATCCCACTTACCAAAGGCTTCAGATATAATTCCTGCAGCTGCAGCCAAATGCTTAGGGAGGAACCAGCAAAGCTAAGGCCTTACTCACATGCACCCGTATGGGGGTCGACCCGTAAGATTGCTGTGGGTTGTCCTGGCACGCAGAGGGTCGAAAAGGTGCGGCTACATCCTAAAGGGGAACAGGTGTGTGAAAATAAAATGCATCATTGCTGTAAGAATATTGTAAAGTATTCGATGCGATTCAGATATTTTCTTATTCTTTCGATCCACTCTAATTAATTTGATTCAATTCAATTTTGAGTTTACACTTTTGTTTAGAAATACGTTAATAATCTATATATGTTTTAAATATCTTTATATTAATCTGATACACTTCACAAACTGTAAAATGTATTAATGAAATAATAAGATTGTTAATATCATACACTATTACATATATTCTCTAAAGGAGAAGTTATAACAAAAATGTTCAGATCATTAACATTGAAAACATTGTTCTGCTTCTCCTGGAAGATGTTTCAGTTTGGCCACTAGGTGGCAATCACACTATAGCAGCACACTTTTTTAAAAAAGAATAAGCAAAAAATGTTGCTTTAGACCACAAGTGGTTATTTTAAAAATATTTCCTTAAAAGAGTTTGGTGAATTTATACCTGTGAGTGAATACAGATATTAATTTAGTCAGCAATGTATGTGTAGGTTGATTGAGCGTTAGCATTAGCAGTCCTATGGGAAATCCCATAATATGTGAGCATCAAGCTAGCAGGCTTTAGCTTTATGTGCTAAATTGATCTCTATTTTTATGGATCGATTATTTATCTATTACGCTTAGATCAATTCAAATCAATTAATCGATTTTATCAACCCAGCACTAGTTTTTATTCTTGAGTTGGATTTTGTTTCTAATTTTTTTGCTTTTTTAGGTGACAGTTTTACCATCAGTCCAGGGACAGCAGATGAAAATTAGCCTTGTAGCTAATTCTGGTTTATTGCTAGTAATGCTTTTTAATATGCATTATCCCTATGAAAATAAATGAATAAATAAATAGGACATGTAGGACACATAAACTACACTCCAATTGTCTAGTTTTCTCATTTTTAACCATCAGGCTACACACAAGGTGACCCAAGGAATGCACAGTTATCACGTGAACGGCGCTCCTTGATAAGTGTTTGCTTCTACATGACGCCTGCAACATGCCTGTAGAACAAATGTGCACAAACTCAACGGACTCTTAAAACAGACACCTAAAATATCAAAATGTGCCCATTTTTTGCCCACTTGTAAGGCAGTTGTGACTAAATTAAAATAAAATATTATGAGCAAGTCTGCAGAAAACATTCAGATTTAAGCTTCGAGCGTCACAGTGTGCAGAGGTTACGGAATGACATCCCACATTTCAAATGAACCTTTTGAACATTTTTTTCAAAAGACTGGATATGTATTAAAACAGCAACGTTTCAAACATTTCACACATTTTCTATTCAAGCTTTGAAAAATCCTCTACATCAAAATCTAAAGTTGTTGTCACTGTTTTATTTCATTTGGATTCTAGTCCAGTGTCTGCTGGCATTTGCATTTGAACATTTTCAAGGAATTTTTACTGCTGCTGTATATGCATGCTGATTAATAACTGTGAGTGTTTTGCACTTTACAGAGACGGCTTTTAAGTCTTTAAAAACATCCCCATAAAAACAAGGGAGCACTAATGGATTGAACTTGGCCTTCTGAGACATCTTTTTGCGGGTTGTATATTAAAAAGACAATATTAAGACCTCGCTGAAATAGTTGTGAAAGTGCGTGGGTTTGTCTGTATGGAGATTCCCTCTAAATTTGATTTGACGGAGGAAACAGATATTAATAATTATGTGCATAATGAGCGACAAAAACAGAGCTTTGAGTGCTTTCCAATACAAGTGAAACTGTGCGCAAGAGACGGTTCAGCTGATGACAGAGCAAGGAAGATTATTATCCTTTAAAACTGATGTTTTTAATTAATTAAGTTATTTGAAGAAAGGGTTGATCTGTTGTCTAATAAATAAAGACAATCAGCAAAATGAGAGTCAGATTCTGTTCTCATTGGTGCAGAACTTGTCACCTGTTTGGTTGCATATGATTCATTCCACTAACAATGACTTTGGTGTGAAAAAACAATAGAAGCGACAACCTTGTTAAAAAAACTGGTGATAATTTCTGCAAAAATTCATGTTGCCCAGGAGATCTGAATCCCTTGGCCAATTTCTTGACCTTCAAATGCAAAAAATAACTTTTTTTATTTTTTCAGATCAATGTTTGCCTTTGTCTCTCCATACATTGCTTGAAAAATGGCTGAAGAGAAAACAATTGAACTGTAAAGTCAGTGCCTCCCTGTAAATCAAACGATCATTTTTATATGGCTAAAAACAATTCTGATAAAAAAGAAAAAAAGACCAAATCATTAGAAAATGCAGAAATATACAAATAATTCTTAATTTTTAATCTACAAAATTCCACAATCTGTGTTTTTTTTTTTTATATTAATGACAATTTTATTTCCCCTAGACCTGTACTTTTTGTATTCGTCACAGAAAGCTTAAACTTTAGTTTTTTGTGCATTAGTCATAGATGGGGTCAGCAGCACATTTCTCTGCTTCCTTTCATGTAGTTGGAACAAATTAGGCGTAAAAAAAAAAACGGCTGATTCAGACACATCTAGCTAGAAAAGAAAATCAACTTTAAAAAAAGCTCATTTGTTATTGTAATTCTGAATCATTGATTGTATAAGAGAACTGGACCGAGTGAGTGTGATGTCAGAAGGACTTACTTCCAGCTCCAACCAAATGAAATCAATTCAGTCACCACTTTTTCACAATAGGGTTGGAGCCAGTGGACATTAGTGAGCAGTGATTGGTCTGAGTCAGTCTGAGTCTACATCTCTATGGCAACCACTCTCACCAATCAGGACTGAGCTTGTTGAAAGGCCACACCCCTGCCATTTTAAAAGCAGACTTGGGATAAACTGTAAATTAAAACATATTTTATTGAAGCATCTGATTGGTCAGTTTATAACTTGAATAACTTGCAACACAGAAAAAAATGTGAAAAAATAAGATTAGCAAGAACATGTTAAAAAAAGATATCAGAACAAGAATGGTTATTCTGAAAAATATAATGACTAAGTAACTTATTTCTCTATATATGTCTAAGGGATTTTAGCCTTTTTGAACCAGTGGGTACTTCCTATTTGTAACGCGAGAGGAGGGCTCAGTCAGTCCAGTTCTCATATACAGTCAACGGTCTGAACCTGCTTTCTGGCTCTTGGAAAGAAACAGCATAGAGAATATTTCTGGAAGAGAACCAGTGTGATTTTTTGGTCTTTTCTTATCACAGGTTCCGTCACTCAGTAACAGCCTTTAGCTTTTCTCACTTCACCTGGACAAAAACACGGGGGGACAATAAAGTTCCAGCTGCTAAGCAACTGCACTCAGGTTTGAGATATATCAACAATCATTCCTCTCAGTGGCATTGAGAGCATATCAACAGAGGGGCTGTATCACATTGTTCAATTTGTTGTCAGGTTAACATGCACTTGATAGTTTATAGTTACCAGATAATCAACTGTTAGCTGAAGTTTTGTGTTTGAACGGACTGTTTTATGGTTTCACTTCACACAATCTGCCAAAATGTTCTACTTTAAAGCCAAATCTACAAAAGTCGGTGGATCCAGCTCTGACATTTGCTTTCCCACTGAAGCTGAAATAGATAGAAAAGGCCTTTTCGTTATTTTGTGTCTCATTTGTCTCTTTTACTCGTGGGGCTAAAGATTGAAGTCCTCTGTCAGCCAGTGTTTCATCAAATCTGCATGATCAGGGACCAGACCTACTCAAAGATACATTTTTAATGCAATGACACTTTTCTGTGTACACCGGGGGCTGTATGAACTAGGGCACACTGGCTAAACTATCAATTTATTTTTGTTGTTGCTTTTTTTTTTGGCCGTTTGGATGTTTTATGACTTTTTGCTCTGAAACAGTAAATCTAGTGTCCTATTTAAGACATTTTCCCGACAAAACATGACCAATCAAAACAATAAAAAAAGGTTTCTCTTGGTTACCAAAAAATATTCTGATTCTTAAAGGGTAACCAAAAACTCAACTTTTTTTGGGGATTTTTGTTTTGTCTTTGAAACATTTTGAACTATTTAAAATAATACTTCCTGAAAATAGAGTCAAAAACTATCTGGATGTTGCCCCCTACATGTTGAAACGAGGTACTACAGTTGCATGTTGTGATTGGTCAACTGGTGTAAGTCCGAATTTCATAAGTTTCCCATCATCATGCTCTGCAGTCCCAGTATAAAAGCCCCGCCCATCTGTAACGGTCGGTCATTATCGTGTTAGCATTAGCATGGCTTGTAGGTGTATTGCCTTCGGCTGTTAAAAATGGCTTGCACAACTTTCCAGTGGAAGTTAGGCAACAGTGGTTTAGTGCAATTGGCATTGAATCCAACAAATTCTTTCTTGGTGATGGTTTTGCAATGAATGTTTCACTCGGGATTGTTAGCTTGATACGTTAGCCTTTATTAGCTATGATGCTATCATCATTTTACCACTGAGACACGGATCCCCTTCGATCCTGCAAACCCCCGTGCTGTGCCAAGATATGTTTCCACTGTCAGAATTTGTATCCCCCTGTTGCTAGCATTGTTGTTTTGCTTTATAACACTCATATTGCAGCTCCGCCATCAGGCATTATATACAGAATAAAGTCCTCAACCTCTACAGAAAGTTCTGCGGTGAAACCATAAACATATATTATTGTCACTACATACACACTATATTGTAATAGGTGAAACTGCCATCACTTATTGAAGATGCAGTGTGGTCTCCTTTAGCCCCGCCCTCATTTTTTTTTGCATTTTTCAAATCTAGACTGAGAGTGGAGTCAGCTTTCATCTGTCCTGTTGTGTTACCATTTTAAGCTGCATTCACACGCTTTAAAGATATTTCTTTTTCGAAGCATATCAAATTTGCTGCTCAACGACTGTCCAAAAATGGGTTTAAAAAAGCTTGTGGGAGGAGCTACCACCAAATGTTTTTAGCCTGGTTGTCTGTCTAGATCTCATTTACAATGTATTGAAGATTCAGATTTATTAATTTTTAAAATGCTCTACAAAAGCATCAGTCTCATGACATTGTTCAGTCTCTCCAGGTGCTTTTCCTAGAGATTTATGACACTTTTGGCTTGCCATACCTTAGGACAGGGGTCTCAAGCTCAAATCAGCCGGGGGCCGCTGGAGACAGAATCTAGGTGAGGGTGGGCCGCATCAGGATTTTCACAAG
>NC_050518.1:15171966-15177072 GCF_002922805.2 Oryzias melastigma | reverse complement strand
TTTGCAACCCAGTGGTACTTCCTATATGGAACACGGAAGTAGGGGGGCTTGCTTCGTCCAGTTATTTTATATACAGTCTATGTGTAAGTCCCAATTTCAGAAGTTTCCCATCATCATGCTCTGCAGCCCCAGTATAAAAGCCCCGCCCATCTGTAACGGTCGGTCATTATCGTGTTAGCATTAGCATGGCTCATAGGTGTATTGACTTCGGCTGTAAAAATGGCTTGCACAACTTTCCAGTGCACAAAGTTAGTGAAATTGGCATTGAATCCAACATATTCTTTCCTGGTGATGGTTTTGCAATGAACGTTTCACTTGGGATTGTTAGCTTAATACGTTAGCCTTTATTAGCTATGATGCTATCGTCATTTTACCACTGAGACACGGACCCCCTTCTAACCTCAAACCCCCCGTGTTGTGCCAAGATATGTTTCCTCTGCCAGAATTTGTATCCCCCTGTCGCTAGCATTGTTGTTTTGCTTTGTAACACTCATATTGCAGCTCCGCCGTCAGGCATTATATACAGAGAAAAGTCTTCAACCTCTACAGAAAGTTCTGTGGTGAAACCATAAACATGTATTAATGTCACTATATACACCCTATATCAGAATATACAGTCAATGGGTGAAACTGCCATCACTTATTGTAGATGCAGTGTGGTCTCCTTTATCCCCGCCCCCATTTTTTTTCTTGCATTTTTCAAATTTAGACTGAGAGTGGAGTCAGCTTTCATATGTCCCCTTTTAAGCTACATTCACACGCTTTAAAGATATTTCTTTTTTAAATTTGCTGCTCAACGACTGAAAAAATGGGTTTAAAAAGGTTGTGGGAGGAGTTACCACCAAATGTTTTTAGCCTGGTTGTCTGTCTAGATCTCATTTACAATGTATTGAAGATTCAGATTTAGTAATTTTTAAAATGCTCTACAAAAGCATCAGTCTGGGTTCATGACATTTTTCAGTCTCTCCGGGTGCTTTTCCTAGAGATTTATGACACTTTTGGCTTGCCATACCGCAGGACCTCAGATCACGGCTGTACATAGACTTAACATTGAAGCTCGATGCCCCTGACCCGCGGATCACATTCGGTGTGAATGCAGCTTTAGAAGCGAGCGCAGGAGACTCGAAATGTATTTAGAAAAATAACAACCCTGAAACATCCGTTTTGTTGGCAGTTAAAGTATTTATGTAACAAAAAACAACGTATTTCCCAAACTGGTTTTGAATTTTAAAAAAATGAGGTAGCATTTAAAAGCTCTCCCCTTCATAAAAATATTTTGTAGCATTCAGTAGGAAAAAATGTGCTTAAAATTGCTTACATATTTTACTCTGGAGCTGTGTTTTATAAATATATATTAATTTACTTCAGCTAGAGTCATTTTATTGGGTCTGCACATCATTTGAAATAACAAGTAGTAGAATTCAGTAAATACATATTTTTATCATAACTTAAAGGGGAAATGAAGTTAGAATGAGTTAGTTACAGTTCATAGCAGTCAATAATTAAAGCATAAATAGGTTCTTAACAGTATTCTGCAGTTATAAATAATGGTGTTGGCTTCAAAGTACGGAGCTAGTTAAAAAAAAAAACACACCTGCCTGTCAGCAATGGTCTTATGTTAGAACATGTATAAGAGTTTATTTAAAAAAAAATCTATATTGATGCTTTTATTTATTAAAAAACATCAAACTGAGCATATGAAAATCCATTGTGAACACTGTATGGTGCTTTTTTTCTTCCTTTAATCTCAGATTGATGTCTGCATCTGCAGCAACCAGCAGCAGTCCCTTCTGACTTTACATGATCAATGGCCTAAATGTCTGAGCTGCCGTCGGCAATATCCCAACTCTGCACAATTACTTGGTTGGTTTGTTGTTTCTAATCATGGACATGTCAGTCTTTGCCGAAACGCTGAACGATAGCTGGCTCCAGGCGGTAGCAGCTAAAGTCCCTCTATCTCTCTGTCTCTTTCACTTTTCATCCTGACCCTCCTTCACACCCGACTCTGTCACCATCTCCCTCATTCCTCCCGCCGACACACGCTTGGACTCGGGCTGGACTCAACAGTCGGATGTTAGAGTTCTGCAAAGCCTCGTATCGCTTCGGTCACATATAGGTTGTTGTGGCGTTTTCACAGAGGATCAATTTAGCATCTGTGCCTGAGCTTTCTTTGAAAATTAAGGCTGCTTTCTTCCTGGCTGGGATGCTGGGTCTCCATGGTAACATCAGGCCTATTGTAAGTGGCATAAAGAGTATCCGAGGGAATGTTAAATCTCCCGTCTGCAGGCTACATCCCCTCAGTGGGTTGATTGTATAACTCCCACACCCACAGCAAGACCTCCTTTTATTTTTTTTTTCCTGTTTGGTCCTCCACTCCCCTCACTCCTCTTTTTTTAATGGAACGGTACGAGTATCTAACACTGACCCCCAGTGGAAAAGCAGAGATAAGACTCAGAACAGGATAATAGTTTCACTTTCTCCTCTTGTGAATCCCTCAGGTTTTCACTCGCTACGGGAAGTGTTACACCTTCAACGCCGGCGGTGATGGACGGCCTCCTCTCATCACCACCAAGGGAGGCATGGGAAACGGCCTGGAGCTCATGCTGGACATCCAGCAGGATGAATACCTGCCGGTCTGGGGAGAGACAGGTGAGAGACTGCTGTCCCTCTTTCTCTATGTCAATGCTTCGTGCGACTGGGAGACAAGAATCTTTTAAGCGTCTGGATTTTCGGGGTTTTTGCTTTTGTTTTAGCAGATGAGACTTCATTTGAAGCCGGGGTCAAAGTTCAGATCCACAGTCAAGACGAGCCGCCGTCAATCGATCAGCTGGGTTTTGGAGTGGCGCCCGGCTTCCAGACATTCGTTTCTTGCCAGGAGCAGAGGGTACATTTATTTTTTCTTATTTATCTATTTGTTTTTCTAGTCATTTAGCCGATTAAAGTCCACGGTTGATATTTTTTTGTCCCTGTCAAGTTCTGCACAGAAAAATATTCAGAGTGAACTCATTCTTCTAGCAGATGGAGGTGGACTACTGGCTTTATTAACCCTTTAACACCAGAGCTCCAGTGTTTATGTTCTTTGATTTAATGTAACGTCATTCCAGTAGATTCTGAAGGAGAAAAGCGGCTCGTACGAGCCGCTTTTCTCCTTCAGAATCTACTGGAATGGCGTTGAACGTGTTAACGGTTAAAAAGCTACAGCATGTCAAACATTGTGTGTTTAAGGGCCTGAAAAATGTTATATGATTGCAACAAAACATTTTGCTCAGAATAAATCACTTTGACATGCGTAGAAGTATCTAAAATACCGGAAACAGCCATAGAAGAAGAAGAAGAAGTAGCAAGTTTCGTTATAAACAACTCATAATTTTCTAAATCCATGTGGTCAATGCTTTACTCTTGACCGCAAGGACTCGGAGGAAAGTTGGAGTTTTGTTTTGTCTGGTCACGATTGATAACACAAATTCAAATGATTGTTTCAGAAGATTGTTCAGAGCGTGGAGCGGCATTTTCGTATTAAAAGTCACCTCCTCCGGCTCATACCGTCCCAAAGCTGCTCAGAAACATGGTTCTCTTGAGTCCGGCTCTTCTATCCTCTATGCATGACGTAAAATCCAGAGCAGTAATGACACAATCGGAATAAAGCGTTTACATGCACCAAATCGGATCAACAACCCACCTAACTTGATTGGAAGAAAATTTGGATCCGAATGAGTCCGATTGGGTCAGAATATTCCGAGTGGCGTGTTTACATGAAGCATTTTTATTCTGATCAGGCGTTTATTCCAAATACGTACCAAAAAAATCATCAATTTTAAAGAGTGTTTAGGAAAAATAACAAAGAATTATAGAAAACAAATATTTTTAAAAAACGATGAGTGCATTTATCATCTCCTATAAGCATCTGCAAATTTTTTACTTGTTTTTTTATATTATATCTTCTTAATAGAGTGAAAATGAGTAAATGAGCCATCATTTTTGGGGACAGAATAAACATTACTGTAGTTTTACATATTTTTTATTTTTTTTAATTAATTTTCAATTTTTCTGTTTTTATTTATCTTGTGAGTTTTTGGTATTTAAAAAAATTTTGCCACTCATTATTCTACTTCTCTTTTTACCGTTTCAGCTAATCTATCTGCCCCCGCCGTGGGGAGACTGTAAAGTCACCCCCATGGATTCAGACTTTTTCGACAGCTACAGCATCACAGCCTGCCGCATTGACTGTGAAACACGCTACCTAGTGGACAACTGCAACTGTCGCATGGTGTACATGCCGGGTAGGTAAACAGCTCATTCTTTCAGCTGAATGGGAGTAACATCAGTCGCTCTGGAGCGGATGAATACCCGCTGCGTGGAGGGGGAAGAACAGAGAAGCAAATACTGATGCGGGTGTGTTGTTTTGGCTGCAGGCGATGCGCCTTACTGCTCCCCGGAGCTGTACAAAGAATGTGCTGACCCAGCTCTCGGTAAGAAAGAGACCTCGGCCATGTTTACGTTCAAAAAGAACAAACACAGCTGTGTTTGCATCACTTCCAAGGACGCTGTATTGACTTCCATCCCTTTTCACCGTACACATCTCTACCCTTTCTTAGCACCTATCCAGAAGCTATCATCCAAAACAGTTTTTAAACATTTTCAAAAAGGATTTCTATCCCCACAGCTTGAATAAGCTCTCACACGTGAAATGTTTAAGCCACACTGGTTCAGCTCTGGTTCTCCTCTCTTCAGATTTCTTGGTGCAACGAGACAATGACTTCTGTGTGTGCGAGACGCCGTGCAACATGACCAGATACAACAAGGAGCTGTCTTTTGTCAAGATCCCCAGCAAGGCGTCTGCAAAGTATCTGGCGAAGAAATACAACAAATCCGAGCAGTACATTAAGTAAGAACAAACCGCACAGTCTGGAGTGTTTTTAATTTAAAAAAATGCACTTTGTAGATGTAATAAAAAATTATCTTTTGTGATTTTTAAGTATAAGTCACAGTTTTCTGCATAGTTTGGCCGGGGGTGTGACTTACACTCCAGTGCGAATTTTCACGACATATTATAAAGAGCAAAGCAAGAATCTCTGAAGAAAGTTTAGGCTTTTAAGGGCTCCTTAT
>NC_050518.1:15115162-15171959 GCF_002922805.2 Oryzias melastigma | reverse complement strand
TATATAAGTCGCACTGGAGTATAAGTCGCAGGGACATTCAATCTATGAAAAAAAACGCGACTTATAGTCCGGAAAATACGGTACATGAAAAAGCAATTGTTTTAGTTCCAAACTCATCACTGGAGTCTGATTTCTCATTCATTCTAACCAGATTTATGCTATGATAGAGCATTAATATCTTTACTTGTTTATTTTGACTTTGCAGAGACAATATTCTCGTATTGGACATCTTTTTTGAAGCTCTCAACTATGAAACGATCGAACAGAAGAAAGCATACGAAGTGGCTGGACTTTTAGGTAACTCTTTATGAACATTAGATGAATAAAAATCCAGATGCTAACTTTTATTCTTCGTTATATTTTTCTTCCAGGGGATATTGGCGGTCAGATGGGGCTTTTCATCGGGGCGAGCATTCTGACGATTCTGGAGATATTTGACTACCTTTATGAGGTGAACCATTTTAAAATGCTCCTCTCCCAGACTGTTTGACTCAAACATGGCAGATATCTGCACATTCTTTGCTCTGAGCTTGACCTTGACAGAGGGTGTTGACTCAAATCTGCATTTTTTTTTCTCTGAGCCTTTGGACCACATCTGCCCTCAAAGGCGCTTGCCTTAAGTTTTACTTCCAGTGCATGTCAAACTGAGTCTACATCACGTGTTTTAGGCCAAGTTTGCCCTCATTGAACAAGAAATAACAGCCAAATATGTCTGTATAAAGTAGGGATGTCCCAATCAGGTTTATTTGGGGCCAGATCCGATTCTGAGTCATTCGATTTTGTCGATACCCAGTCCCGATCAGAAACTTTAGTAAAACATTTAAAACATGAACAAATTGAATAAACAGATTTGTGTTGTCCCTTTTTTATATTTCATTAACCTTCTTTTATCATGAAAAACTTAAATAGAACACTTCTGTGAAGTAGCTTCAATCAACAAGTACAAATACAGCAAATATAAACTAGGAAAAAAAATACTATGTTCCTGTTATATAAGTGATAATTATAAGTTTAGTGACTTTAGCTTTAATATCTTTGGAGCTATTGGACATTTTTAACTAAATGTGATTCCTGTAGTCATTTAAAATTCCTAAAAATGAATGATTGCTTTGTTTTAGCATGAATGATGAGTGTTCATGACTAGCTGATATCATTAGAACCATTTATTAGTTTTTTTTTCTTTTTAAAGGTTAAGTGATTCTTTTTTCAAGTTCTTAAGACATCAAATTTTCAGTTTTATTACCACAGTATTTAATTTTCTTAATTTGTATTTCTCTGTCAGAGAAATGAAACAGGCATATCAAAGAACAGCTTGGGTCTTAAGGAGTTAAATCACAGAGCTAGCACTTAGCTTAGCACAGTTAGCAGCTGTGAAAAACCCTCATTTTCTGTTGAAATGTCTTTATAGGTTGTTTTTTGTGTTAGGTCAAGCCAGTAGAGACACTTGCTGTCAGTTTAAAGTGATTTTAAAAGAGTTATTAGTCTCTGAATTCTGAATCTGCGAACATCTAGCTAGCTTGACTACAGCGCTAGCATCCTGCTTGAGCTGCTCCGTATTCTGCAGCGTTTCACGGCAATGACATTATGTGATCTGTTCATGACGGGCAGACTCAAAGTTGAGTATTTATCCCGAATAATAACAATTAAATATAAAGCGCTGATTATAATAATAATAAATGAAATATCCGATACTGATCAAGTCGTCAACCACTTGATCGGATCGGGACATCCCTTGTATAAAGTATTTCATATTTAGAGTGACCAAAGTAATCAGATAGAGAAGACAGGAAGTCCTCACAATATAATTACAAACTTATATCATTTTAACTTTATTTTTTTCTAATCCAATTAGGTGATAAAGTACAAGCTGTGTCGCTGCTCTGATAAGAAGCACAACAACACCGACCAAGGAACCGTCCTGAGCTTAGATGATGTCAAGTGTCACGTCAGTAACTTTCACTGAGCCTCTGCCGCCTGAGCAGCGACCTCCTCCAGGACTTTGTGGACTGCTGCAGCAGCAGAGGATGTGTGAGGGGACTGTGCCTTGTGGAGGTTTGTGAGTACGTGATCCACCACGAGTGGACGGCTGTTATCGACACGTCGTGGCGGTGGAAAATCTGCATGGTCATCTGTAAAACATCTTTTCCTGGACGGTGACAGAAACAGTTAACAGGGCATGAAGGGAATGAGTGAATTGCGTGCTCAGCATTTCTGTGGTTTTCGTCGTGTGTCAGTTCAGTCGTGCTTTATGTGGAAGTACTGTTCTTCAGCAGAAATGCTCTCACCACACTGGCTCGTTTATTTCCATCACACTTTCTTTATTTTCATTCATCCATCTTCATCTTCAGTCTGTCTCCCCTTGTTAATCTCAGTGCGTTCTGCCAATACTCTGTACTACCTCATCTCTCAAGGAGGACGGAACCACAGACAACCCATGAGCCGTGCAAACGGAACAACAACAAGAAGGTCATTTTTATTATTAAAACCAGGACGGCTGAGCTAAAGAGTAAAGCAGAAGTGGAAGCGGGCCAAAGTTTGGCCACTTACCCAGAAGCCCTTTGCAGTCCTGTACAGTTCTGTTCTACTCTGACTTATGGGATACCGTACCGTACTGTCCTGAGGCTGTGGTTCCACCTGCACCTGGATTGCAACATGATCAAACTGCAGCTTGTTGAAAGTTACACCACAAATTGATGTTTTCCCCCAAAACAGAAATCACACAGAGCCTTCACCAACACCAACTGCAGGTTGAGTATGTTTACGCATTTGATTTCAGCAGCACTACCGTCGCCTTGATATACTCTTTTATTGTTGTTCTGATAGAAGTGCCACAAACAGGAAGACATCCATATTCAACAATCAGCCCCGCCCACTCTGAAGTTGGATTCTAAGGTAACTGAAATTGGACTCAAACCACGGTCAAAACACCAAACAGAGGAGTGCAGAACGAAACCACACTTTGAAAAAGTGACTCACAAGCCATGTATACGAGGCAAGAACATGCTGAATACTAGTTTTTAAGCTCCCTTTTTAGCATTTAGTCTGTCACTTTATTACCATGTGCTCACAGTTAGGAGAGGCTTGGTGTGAATCGTTGAAACGAATCTTGCTCTTTCACTCACAGCTGGATTTGTTGTTCCCCTCATGCGTTGCCACAGCGTTTGGGTTTGGCAGAGCTTTACGCCGGATGCCCCTCCTGACACAACTCTGTATGGTATCTGGACTGGGGACCGGCACAGGGAAATCCCCCCTGTTGCTACTTAGTTATGCAGTAGCGTGAATGTTCTTGCCTAAGGACGCTCATGGCGTCCCCTGTGAAACAAACCCTGGTTTCCCATGCGCCAGACCTACATGCACCCAACTGAGCCATTCATCCTTGGCTTTGATGGTCAGAAAAGGTTTCAGTTTTCAGGCTGAATTGGAAAACATTCAAACTGAGGCTGCTGTTATTGAACAGATATGAGGAGAATGTGCTGAGTCTGCCGTGTCTTTAGAAAGGTTTGCCTGGGATGGTTGGAAAACAAGCAGAACAGTGTCCATTAAGAACCTGGAATCTCATCAACATATTTTAGGAGTTTTTTTTCTCTCAGCTTCTTCATTAGAACCACAGAAACCAGGAACCAAATAGCAATCCAGTTTGGGGAAACTAATAACTGCAGTTCACAGAAGAAGCAGTTAAAGGCTCTGAAAGCATTTTAAAACGATAAGCTATAAGTGTGAATATTTTAGGTGCACATCATTACATGTTTGCAACTGGTATCATTTTTAATTTATTGAGGAAGCCTTTATCAGCTCTGTCCTCAGAGAGTCCAAAGTTTCATGTTGTCCTTTGAGTAACTTACTGCAGGGATGTTCAGTCTGAAACAATCAAAGGACAAAGCTCATTTCATTTGGTGCTTAAAGAGGACAGACACTTCTTTAACTTAAAGATTACTCCCTCCTTGGAAATCAAATGATGTGGATCACAGAACTCATTTCTGATATTTTTACACTGATGTCACCATGGGTTCTTATGGGTTAAATTAAAAATGTCTTTGAAATATTAGTTAAAACATCATATTGAAAACTAATTCTTTAATGTTTACAAAAATTTGCAGTGAAGAAGAATAAAAACATATTTATTCCTAAAAAGGAGGTTGACCAGTGTTGGGTTTGTAATACAAAGAATAATGTTATTATGACTTTGTAAAACACATTTAATCCTATAATATTGTGTATAAAAGGTCAGTGCAGGAAAAACAACAAAGAAAAGTCATTTTTCCAGATTTCCAGACTGGATTCTCAAGGTCTTTGATTTTTTTCCATCATTTCTTTGTTTACATTCTCCCCCACTAGCTTACAGCCCCTCACAACCCCAAGATAACATTAACAGTGCAACAAAAATGGAGGTATCCAGTCGCACAGTTTTGATCCAAATGCCAGCACGTAAAAAGGAAAATGAGAACGTTAGAAGATCTATTTATCTACAGGAGGATGCATCAGAATGGAGCGGAATATTAAGCTTGCAGCCCGCCGATTTTACTTTGAATGTAGCAGCTGCAAGCTTTTTCAAACTTCATCTGCTCCTAACTCACCATTTGAATAAATAAAATACTCAGAAAGTTGGTTTTAATTTTAATTTTCTTTATATATGCCCTCCATCATGAGAAAAATGTGACAAGAAACTATTAAAAACACAAAAAACTGAGGGTGTAGGGGGAAATCGATTTGGCGATACTTATATCGATTTAAAATACTGAGGAGAGAGTATTTAATTAATTATTTATGGACGTCCTTCAGCGTCTTACTTATTTTTTCCACCAAACTACTAGTTAGCAGTACACTGATCGTCTGAACAACTCTACCCCGCGACCCAAACAACAACAAGATCTCGCGAGAACCAGCTTGTGTTAAAAGTTTGTTTTTGTTTCCATGAGATGTGTACTACTTAGCTTTTACTTGGGATGGGTACTGAACCAAAACTGTGCAGAGCAGAGACACGTATCGGCTCTTCCCAATACACACCCCAACCAAAAACACAGTTTTCATCGAAGCGGTTCTTTAAGTATTTTCAGGTACACTGTTTATCATATTTAAATGTACATTTCCATTTCATGGTTTTCCCATCACTGTGGGCAGATGTGCTGAATCTTTTCTCCATCTTCCAGGACTCCAACGTGCATGTAGCTTGCCTGACAGCCATCTTTAAATGCGTTCCATCCGTTCCTCTTCGGCTCTGACTGATTCGCTTCATCTTTTCTTGTGCCTGGCTGCATATTGTTGTGTATTTTGTGAGCCTGAGTGTGTGTGTGTCTTTCTCTGCTGTGTTGCCTGATGCTAGCGCCAAACAGAAGCTGATATTGGTGAACGTGTTGGCTTTGCCGGTGCATGTTCAACGGATCCTTTTTCTGACCGCGGTTTCAAACGCGGAACCATCTTCAACGTTCTGTTGCAGTGAACCCACTCAACTCGGAGCTTTACGTTCATCTCAGCAGGAAACTGGAATGTGTTGCAGTGTTTTTGTGGCTACCGAGCGCCATCATCTCATCGGCTGTAATTTAATGTAAATATTGTAATGATTTGTTGCAATAAAGTTGCCGTGTTAGCATCGTTCGGTCTGTCGGATGTTATAGTTGTCAAAGTTTCTTTGCAAAAGCTACTCGTGTGTCTCAGTTTTCTGTATTGAGTCATTGCAGATAGTTTATTTATTAAAGGTATATTATTATTATTATAGAGCTATACTTCTCAGAACATGAAAATAAACTGCCAGGTTGTTGCGTGTGCATTGCACAAAGCTGTTTAACCTTAAACAAGTTCAAAAGTTTTTTCTTTTTGCTTTGTTAATAATTTTGTATTTTTACTTGTGAAGAAAGTATGCTGTTTCAGTCTGTTAATGTAAACATGAAATATGGACTTGCAGCAGTTGTTATATTAAACACTAAATAACTAAATGCAGCTTTTTTCATTATTTCGTGACTCGAGTCTCCAGTTTTTTTATGATATTGAGATATGAGATGAGTGCAATGCAGAATTTATATTGATGCTTAGAGGTTATATTGGATTTTTTTATACAGTTCAGATTTTAAACTATCGAATAATTTTACTGCAAACACCAGAGGAGACAAATGGAGCCAGAAATGAACATTAATCCAACTAAATGTCAGAGGAGACAACTAGAACCGCTGACTATGAAGAAATGTACAAACCATGAAGAATCTGAAGACAGTTTTTCAGCTCTGCAGTGGCAGCCATCTTGGCTGGAAATTATATTATTGAACATATTTGCCCATACCAAAAATGTCCAATTTTAAGACACTCATTGAGAATGTTACAGAGCTGAAAAATACCTGACAATCTACTAGACTACACCACTTTTTAAGTGTAATTTCAATCTATGTATATAAAGGAGATTAAACTGGAATTCATTTTTTTAATATAGCCCTTTAAATATAACAAGGAGTGAATAATTATTACACAAAAATATGATGAGCTCAGTAAAACAGTAAAAAAAAAAGACAAAACACCATGAAACAGACATCAGCTGGTGAAATACAGACTGCCAGTATCTTTAAAAGCTTAGCAAAAAGAATACAAATTCAGGAAAGACTTAAAATCTATAAAATATAAAAATATATTTGTATTTTCAATATATTTTCCATTTCCAAACCTTCCTTTGCAGAAGCCTATCCCAGCTTGTGGAGCGAAAGTGGGGTTCACTCCCATCAAAGGACCACACAGAAGCGCACACACACTCACATTCGTGACCAAGGGACAATTTAAAGTCAAGAATCAAACTGTGAAGCTTTCTTTTTCGGACAAACACTCCAGGAAGCTGAGTGCCCAAAGAAAACCCACACATGCAGAAAGAGATCAGGAGCACTCCACACTCATTCAAACTGGGATTGGCCTCCTCGCCAAGAGATGAAAGAGCTAACCACTACACCACCCTGCAAAACACTTATCATGGCTATACATTAAACCAGAGACTTGGAAACTTGTTTGTTTGTTATGAAAGACTTGACTGACAATACTATATATCAAACTTGAGCTACTGTTACTATTTGATCAACATATTTACTTTTGTTTCTTCAATGTCACATCTGAAAAAGAGAGAATTCAGCTTCTTTTCTAAAAAAGAAGAAGAAAAAAGGAAGTTGTCTTGGCTCATTAAAATGTGACTGAGTCTGCGGTGAAGACAAAATCGTGACCTCATCTAAAAAAAAAAAAAAAAAATGGATTTCTGCTCTCAGAAACCAGACTGCTGAGCTCGTTCCTTCCTGTGTGACTCTTATGCAACAAGGTCTGCTTCTGTTTGAGCCCACTGGAGCAAATGTTTGCTCTCTGTGGTCTCTTTGAATGTTAACATCCTGGCTTTGTTGCTCAGAAAATGAGACCTAAACAGACTGCACCTTTGGAGATGAGAAGAAAGTTATTTTAGGGCAGATATCTGTATCGGGACTGTTTATTTGGCCAAATGTGTTTGCGTGAAATCATGTCATTAATTACAAACAATTATTACTATTTATTAAATGTCACTTTCAACGACATTGTCTCAATGCAGTTCATGAACTAGAATATAAACTAGTCTGTTTAACAAATATTATAAGATTCTTTTTTGCAGCAATCACAGAAATTTGCATTTATTAATTTAGTTCATAAATGTAAACTTACAAATACCATTTATCATTGTGTAATGTGAATATGATGTACATTAATAGAACACTTTTTAAAATAAGTTTTCTTCTCTTTAGGAAGTTGGTGAATTGACTGTATATAGTTGTAAATGTTGACTGTATATAGAGAACTGAACCTTGCGTTCCAAACAGGAAGTATCTTCTGATAAAAGAAACAGCTTTTACCGTCGTTATATTTGTTCGAAGCGTTTCATTGACAGATTCTCCAGAGCCCGCTTTCAGTGGAAGGGGTGTGTCCTTCTAACATTCTAACACTTCTGATTGTAGAGAATGGTTGCAATAGAAATGTAGACTAAGACTGACACTGACCAAACATGGATTACTAAAGAATAGTTCATGGCGACGGGCATTTAGTTAAAAAATGTCAACTGAATTTACTTCATTCGGTTCAAACCGGGTGTAAGTCATTTTCAATGTGTGATGTCACAATCACTCTATCCAGTTCTCTATATACATTCAAATAAATAATATATCAAATAAAACAATGCTGTGTAAAAAAAATTATAAAATCTTCATAAATAGTATTGAAAAACATAAAATATCAAAACACTGCTTTGATTAATGTATAGCATTCCTCGGTAATGACGTCAATGTTCATGTATCTGTGTATTCTTCATTTCTTTTCCAAAAGAAACTTGATCTAAACATGATTTAAAGTCCCACTCCGATCTGCTTTTGATCTACTTAAAAAAAGGAATTGTTTTCTAGGACATTCTGCAGAGCTGGAGGAGTTTATTTAGAAATTCCCTTGAGTTGTGGCCGAAACCATTGCTGCAAAGTAACGCCGCCCCCCACTCCCATCACCCATAACTGAGGAAAATTATGACTTTAAACTCAGAATTCTGACTTTTTCGCAGAATTCTAACTTTGTTTACAAAAAAAACACCATGGAAAATTCTGACCTAAATCTCTGAATCCTAACTTTTTTCTCAGAATTCTGACTTTAATCTCACAATTTGGACAGTTTTTCGCAGAATTCTGACTTTAATCTAAAAAAAAGTCATGGAAAGTTCTGACTTTAATCTCAGAATTATGACATTAAAGTCAGACCTTTTCTATTTTTTTTCTTTGTGGCCCTAATCCTCTTTCGTACTTCTGAGTGTGTGGTATCTACGTGATTTTAAAACAATAATTACAGACTATTGTTGTTTCTCTTTTATTTATATTGCTTTATTTTCTATTTTCCATTGTGTGCTTTTGTGTTTTACTGCATAAAGTCCTTAAAAGATAAATACTACTGCGTCGCTATAAAAGTTGACCTTTGACCCCCTTACCTTGAATCTGCTGACCTCTGTTCCACGAGCGCGTGGCCGCGCGCGCACGATGCCGTCTCAAGTGGGCGGTCCGGTGTCCCCCCCTCTCACATGGGCCAATAAATTCACGCCGTCGTTGCGTAACAACACTGCAGTCAGTCAGCGCCGCTTCGCCTCCGCTCTTTTACCCCCGCATCCTCACCTCCTCACCATGGCAGCTCCGAAGAAAGTCTGCATCGTGGGCTCTGGAAACTGGCAAGTGGACGCGCGTCAATGTGACGACCTGTCATAGCGGCTCATGCTAACACCCCATAATATCTGCGCCGTTATCTAGCAACACTCTCCATAGCAACGGGCGCGAGGTGCCCATATCGCTCCGCTCGTGCGCGCGGCTGCGGACTGCTTGGTTGACACAAACTCTGCGGTTTCAGTCACACGACGAGACACAGTGAGCCCGGGGAAACGGACCGCATGTCCGGCTGGAACACTGGGATTAAAGCGCCCTCGAAGTTAGCTACGAAATGTGCTGATGTTAGCTTACCTGCTCCACCGGAAATCCGCTTTAAATCTGGCAGATTCAAGTAAATGTAGCAAAATGGACGTCCTACAATGCTTAAATTTATATTTAACTATTTAAAACGACACATTTAAATGTATTTGTGAATTCGGCTTTAATTTGTACTCTCTTAACTGAGCAGAATGTATTTTATTAATCTTTTTAGCTGTTGAAACTGTTTCATTCATTACTTTATTGACAAACCTGTCCACTTTACATACTAATAAAGTTTTTTAGTAACTAGATGTAATTTCTGGATTTATCAAAGACTTTAGTCTCAATTGAGTCGTGCAGGTGCAACAATAAAGAGAGTTTTGTTGGCAGCATGCCGTTTTTTTCTACAGATAGATCAAAGAAGAGCCATAAATGTGTGACTGAACTTCAAACCTTATAAATGAGACCGCCGCCTGTCACCTCTAACACCACAGGGGCTCCGCCATCGCCAAGATCGTGGGGACCAATGCCGCTCACAATCCAAAGTTTGACAACACGGTGAAAATGTGGGTGTTTGAGGAGATGGTGAACGGCAGCAAGCTGACGGAAATCATCAACTCCACCCACGAGAACGTCAAGTATCTTCCTGGACACAAACTGCCGGAGAACGTGGTGAGGAGGGCGTTTTGGTGGCCTGTAAATGGCCCGGCTCCCGAGAGGATGCTCTTGAAGCCGGTGCTTGATTTAGACTTTAATTACCCTTCCCTCCATCACTTCTCAGCTGGCGGTGCCAGACCTGGTGGACGCCTCAAAAGACGCAGACATCCTGATCTTTGTGATCCCTCACCAGTTCATCGGTAAAGTGTGCGACACCATGAAGGGCAAGATTAAAAGTGACGCCCTGGGAATATCCCTCATTAAGGTCTGCTTTTTTTACTTTTCTTGTCGTTTCTGAGCCAGCTGCTAACCTCCTCACGTTTCCACCCCTGCAGGGCGTAGACGAGGGCCCTGACGGACTCAAACTCATTTCGGACGTTATCCAGGAGAAGCTCGGCATCGCGATGAGCGTGCTGATGGGGGCCAACATTGCCAATGAGGTTGCAGACGAGAAGTTTTGCGAGACAACGATTGGTGAGATAGTCACAGCTCTGAGCGGGATCTTTTGTTTTGGGAGAGGGAACGCCGTGTCCTCGTTTTAAATAGAAACTGAAAATCCAAATATGCAGGCTTAATCTCATAGTGTGGGGGTCAGTGTTTAATCTTTGCTCTAATTTCTCCTTTGTGTGCATATTTGCTTTCTTCATTAGACTGTTTGTGCACAGGATTGATGTTTGCTCATTTCTAGGCTGTAAAAACAAGAACCACGGATCTCTTCTGAAGGAGCTCATGCAGACCAAGAACTTCAGAGTGACTGTAGTGGAAGAACTTGACGTGGTGGAAATCTGCGGCGCTCTGAAGGTGAGCTCCTGGAACAGCAATAAACCGAGATTATCGTGTGGGAACGGATGATAATCTCCAAAGTGCGACGGAGCAGATTATTCCGGAGCTCCTAACAGCCTCCGTGTTCCCCGCCAGAACATCGTCGCGGTAGGTGCAGGCTTCTGCGATGGCTTGGGCTTCGGGGACAACACCAAAGCAGCCGTGATCCGTCTGGGCTTGATGGAGATGATCGCCTTCGCCCGCATCTTCTGCACCGCCGGACCCGTGTCCTCCGCAACCTTCCTGGAAAGCTGCGGCGTGGCCGATCTCATAACCACCTGCTACGGCGGGCGCAACCGTAGGGTGGCGGAGGCTTTCGTGAAGACTGGAAAGGTGAAACCTTTAAAGTCTCCCTCTGATGAAAACCATGTCTTTTGAGTTTTTAACATGTAAGTGTGGCATTTTTATTATGAAGGAGAACAAATGTTTGTGTAAATGTGAATGTTTATTGCTGAAGATGCAAAAGCTATTTGCAAAACGTTTAACTTGCTAATAGACTGCTCAACTCAGCTCCAAGAGCCACGCCCCCTCAGAGGAGATTTTGGAAACAGGCTTCAGATTAACATGAAAAATGTCTTAAGACATTTAGGTTGTGGGATTTTGGTTAAAAACTTCATAATCGTAATTAAAACACTCCTGAGAGCTTCTTTTTTTTAAATAAAATTTGTCATGGGGACTTAAAAACGTTTTTCAAAAAGTAACACCTTCCAATTTCGCTCAGTCCATCGAGGAGCTGGAGAAAGAGATGCTGAATGGTCAGAAGCTGCAGGGCCCAGCGACGGCAGCAGAGGTCCACCTCATCCTCAAACACAAAAACATGATCGACAAGTAAGCAGCAGAACAGCATTCCAGGTGGTGGGACCACTTCCACGCCCACTAACGCCCTCCTCCTTCCGCAGGTTCCCCTTGTTCAACGCGGTGTATCAGATCTGCTTCCAGGGCCATCCGGTCACAGAGTTCATCAGCTGTTTGCAGAACCACCCCGAGCACATGTAGAGGGAGAGCTTCCTTCATGGGGAAACATGACCACTTTACAGTTTGCTGCCATGAGTGAACGGAGGAGGACACAGCTGCCGGGCGACTTGACATCTCCAACTTATGAGCCCACTTTGAGGTCAGAGAACAAGGGCTCGGCTTCCATTTAATCACACGGGTTTTTGCTCCGGTTCCAGAAGAAAAACTTTTTAGACCTTTTATACTTCTAAAATTATGACAGCATCCACATTTGGTGTTTTGTCTTTTAATCTTAGTAATAATTTGGAAATTTCCTCCACATTGACTGCCATCATGTTTATGAAGTAACAAATACTGAATTAGTAGAGAAACATTGTTGATGCGGTCCTAATGCTACCGTCCACTGAACACTCAGATGTCTGATCATCAGGAGCAGTACCTCATCTTGATTCTGATGTTTCTTTACTGTAAAGAAGCATCATTTTAAATGCATAACCATATTTAATGTAAAGGTAATGTGCCTTAAACTGCATGTTAGTTTTTGTAATCAAACCAGCAACTAAACTACTTTTATTTTTGACTTCCAACTCCCAGCTACAGTGTAGTGTTGTAGAGCAGATATTTAACTGTTTAAAAACTGCAATGCATTTTGGGAAGCTGCTAAGCTCCAGTTGCCAAACTGATGAAGATGATCCAAATGTAACAGAATTATTCATTAAATGTTTGTTACTGTGATTCTGCATACGCACAGGTCTACTCCAATAGGAGTTCAGCATAATCTGGATCCGTCTGGATTAAATTGATTCAAGAATTAAATGTTTCTCGTTTTTCTTGACATTTTATTGTGTTCATTAATGCAGGGGTGTAATTCTTTAATGCTGGGGTGTCAAACTAATTTTGGTTCAACCCGTCTGATCTCAAGTGGGCCGGACCAGTAACATAAAACAACCTATGGTCAACTTATCTGTAGCTTCTGTTTTCAGCGGTGAGGCTGACCAAGAACCAAACTGCATCTTACCCAAATGTGGCACGTGCTTGTAAAGAAATGCTGTTTATTTCTTTATCTCTTATGACAGTATTTGTTTTTTGCTCCACCTAGTGGCTGAATTGTACATTGCAGCTATTACTTTAAAAGAACCAAAAGTCGCCACAGGAATGAGCTACAATCTTGCTTTTTTTCCCCCCATGTTTGACACCCCTGCTTTAATGTGACATTAGTGGATATCATTTTCGTTAGAAAAACTTTTAATACAGTCTGGATGAAGCAACACTCTTAAGCAAATCTAGTTTATTACAAATGGGGCAAGTTTGGCTACTTTAACATGAGTGCAATCGCAAATAAAATCACCAACGTAGATGTTCTCTGGCTTTATTGAAATATGAAATACAGTTTCTGAAAGGGAAATCTAACTAAAAAAAATAGCGCTTGAAGGAAAGCTGATAAAATCTGTAATATTTCCAGAACATTTAAGACTATTTTGGAATGAATTAAAAAAAAAACTGTTACTTTACACAAACAGTTCAACAGTTCTCGGCTCTTGGAATGGAAGAAAAAAAGACAATGCAAAAGGAGTCCTGTAATGCAGTGAACACATCCTTGTGTTACATTCAAGGTTCTAAGTGCTACTTGGTAAATCCCACTTACTATTCATCTCTGCTGTTTCATTACATTCTTTGGTTCGTCTTTCCTAATCATGACAAAGCCTGTTTTTGTCCCCCATCCTCTGATTCCTGGAAAAACAATTCAAACAATATTTCCTTTTTTGGGGGGTCACTCCACAACATTTCCTTAAAATTTCCAGGAATGTATGAAAAACATAATTGCTGTGTAAACATCAAATGTTTGATGAAGGAGCTCGAATGAATGAGTTACCTGAGAATACATTTTTTAAGTTCTCTTTTTGCTGCTTGATGGATCCACACAGTGGAAACACTACCATCCTCAAAGACACTCAGGTGTTGGAACATGCTAGCTCGCTAACCCCACTACCTCCCCACTTCCTGATCTTATCACCACTTAAAGTTTATGGGGGTTCACCCATTTATAAGTGCCGTCATAGCGAAACCCAACTCTCTGTACAAGCTCATCTGCTTCTGCGGGGCCTCGGCTGCAAAAAAGTGAAAGAAAATATTAAGTTTGGAAAGATATATAATAATAAAAAAAAAAAAAACAAGAGTGTCTTACCTTCCGTATTTGTAAGGAATGGGTTTTGGCTTCTCTTTGTCTATCTGATGAAGCAGAGGAGTGAATATCCGCCATGCTTCTCTCAGTTCATCACTGCACACAACAGCAGTTTGATAAATGTCAGGAAGAACAGGAAGAGGAACTGCAGGTGGAATTCTGAGACAGAGCTCTGTGCTGTCATGTAGTGACGGCGAGAACTAACTGACCTGCGTACGAAATGCATCTGACTCCCGCAGAAGACATCCAGGATGAGGCGTTCGTACGCGTCTGGAAGCTTCACATCCTGAGAAGTTTGACAGAATTACTTCACCTACTCACAAAAGTTGTCAGTTTTTCTTGTTGGACATTAAAGTTTACCTTGTATCTGCTCTTGTACGTGAGGTCCAGCTCCGTCTCTTCTGGGCTGAAGTAAACGCCGGGTTTCTTGCTCATCATTTTAGCGTAGATGGCCTCGTTGGGCTGCACTCGAACAACGAGCTCGTTCCTCTGACACTGGTTTCCAAAAATGTCTCCTGGGACGTCTGTGAACTGCAGCCGCACCTCGGCTTTCCTCTCATTTAGAGCCTTTCCACAGCGAAGGATGAACGGAACGCCTGATGCAGAAACACGTTTTTGAAGTCTGAAGCAGCACTAGATAAACTGCAGGTTTATGTTTTTACCGTCCCAGCGTTCGTTGTGCACATAAAGCACAGCAGTGGCGAACGTAGCCTGAGTGGATCCTTTAGGTACTGTGGGGTCGTCCAGATAACCCAGTTTGGCTTCTCCCTCGCCGTCCGGATTGCCCATGTATTGACCCAGCACCACATCAGACATGGTCACTGGAGCGATGCACTTCAACACCTTCACCTACAAGAGAAAACACATGCAGCAATACATCAAAAACCTCCGATCTGTCCCATTAGAGAACATGAAAAGAGGCTCGTTCCATCTACCTTTTCATCTCTCACATCATCCGAGCTTGTGGAGGCTGGTTTCTCCATGGCAACCAGGCAGAGCATCTGGAGTAAGTGGTTCTGCATGACATCTCTGATCGCAACAAAGGGAGCAGGTGGTCACATGAAAACCAAACGACAGTTCAAATTAAAACTAGATTTTCTGATAGTACTGGAAAAACTTGGAAACCTATATTTAATATGCAAAAAAAACATCTACAATTCACTTATATTATCAACTTTCAATAAATTAAGATTCTATGGAGATATTTTGCAAACCCTGTCTATTAATGTGAAAAACCTTAAAGGGTTAGTAATGGCCTGGGACAAATATATTCCATATGTTCTAATGTATCAAAAATAACAATTACCGTTGACAAACGCAGGTTTTTGTAAAATTTGACAAAATCAACGACAAATCACACTCGCATTTCGCCCTGCTTCAGAAACGGCTCGATTTGGGTCACGTGACGCGTTGACGTCATGTGAGTGAGACAGCGCCAGCAGCAGAATGCAGGCGGACCCAGGGTGTCTGCAGATACATGTATGTGTGTGCGCTGCGGCAAAGTTGAATTCTATAAACATCGTTGTTATGGTCCGACGGAGTATTAGGGCCACAAAAAAAAAAAAAAAATTAAAATTATGATTTTTAAAGTCGTAAATTTACGGGATTTACAATCGAAATGAGCCTATTGTGAATGAACACTGTGAGCAGAATCAGACCGACTAAACTGTGAAAAGCTTCTGATTTCAACATGTAAACTGAATGTTTAAAACATTGCACATGTTTGGAAGGTTCTTTGTTGGATTTGCAGTATATTAATCATTGATGGTGGCTTGCAGGATCTCTGCAGATCCATTGATGAAACCATCAACACTCACAGCTGTCCACCAGTCATTTCTTCCTCCGTGAAAGATCAGATCTCATTCATTTCTGTGTGATGCTTTCGTCTGAAGAGGAATCGTTTTCGGAATTTTCCGTGTACTTAGCTAACGTGACAGACTGTTGTCATCCGCTGTTGTTGTTGTGTGTTGAAACGGGACGATTCACGTGGAGAACGGGGCGTACGGAGAACTGTTTACATCCTGTTTACGTTCTCCTTTTTTTTCTGCGCACGTCAGAGACATGCAGCAGATGGTGAAAGAGCTTCTAGGTACGTGAATAAAGTGATTAAATAAATAATAAACTGGCGGACGGTCCTGCAAACATGTCTCTAAGCTCTTTATTTTGCATATGAAACTCTGCATTACCGACCCAGATAGTCAGCGTCATTGATGTTTTGATTTAGAGTCGCCAAAAGGTTCCGATCTGTAAATAAAGCTTCACGAGATGCTCCACGTCTTCCAGCTTCGAGCATGGCTCTGATAAACAGACAGCTTTCGGTTTCATCGGCATTCTCAGCGTCACTGTCAGTGTCATTGCCAAATAGTGAGCTCTTACTCTACGCGCTGCCGGCTCAAATTGATAGGGCTTTACAGTCCTCAAAGGACAAACACCCGGCGCCTCTGAATCAGCGTCACTTTCAGAACAAATGTTTCCACAATCTGAGTCTGAAGACAGAATTGTGGACCTTGAAATATCGCCGCTATCGCTAGCTCCGACACGCAAAGGAGAAGCCATCTTGCTATGTAGACCCTTGTGACGTCACACGCACCACGTGACCAAAACGGAGCTTTTCACCCGGAAGAGACAGGTTTGCCAAATTAGGCCGCGAAAATGCCGTTTTATTTCAATATTTCTTGCTCAAAACACGCCAAAACATTTGGAAATGGTAAATATAAGGCGAAATACAGTAAACACCGAAAATGACCCACAAACCCATTACTAACCCTTTAAGACAGGAAGTTGATTTAATTCCATTTTATGCATATGTGGCAAAGTCATCAAGCTTTAAAATGATTTTTTTTTCTCACCGGATGATGCCAAAATCATCAAAGTAGCCTCCTCGCCCCTGAGTTCCAAACGGTTCTTTGAAGGTAAGAACGACGCAGGCAACGCTGTCTCGGTTCCAAATCGGCCCAAAGATCCGGTTTCCAAACCTGCAGCGGACACCAAATGATTGTTTTCTCACTCAGCGGGATGGAGGCAACAGTACAGCTGTTCATGATCACACGCTCAAACATTTATCTTTGCTCTGGTTTTTTGGTTAGAAGCCAACTACTCTTTCTGTCGTGTCACGTTCAAGGAGGTTTTATTTTTTAAATCAGAGGCCATCTGAAAATGAAGTGGAACCTCCTTGAAATCCTCTTAAATCAACAGCATGAACTTAAAAATAGACAGATCTCTGTTTTCGCTTGAAGAAAAACAAACGTAATGAAGATATGTGACCAGAGAAATCTTACCTGAGCACCATGAGATTCTGCACCATTTCTTTGCCCAGATAATGATCTATGCGGTAAATCTGATCTTCGGCAAAAAGAGAAGAAAGATGGGAGGAGAGCTCCTCCGAGCTCTGAAGATCGTGTCCAAACGGTTTCTCTACGATCACCCTGTTCCAGCCCCTAAAACAAAACAGAGCAGCAACACATGAGCTCCCACAGACGGCCTCATTAATCAACATTTGGCAGAATTACAAACATTTGAGCATCTGACCAGAGAGTTCAAATAGATCATTCATTAAAAGGGGTTTATTGATGCACCAATCAGACAGCAGAACATCCTGTTACTGTGAAAAATCGGAAGCAGCGGAGGAGATTTGGGACTCACTTGGTGCTCATGCATTGCAGTTTGAGGTTTTTGGTCACGTCGTGGTAGACGGTGGGCGGTAGGGCCAGGTAGAAGAGTCGGTTCGCCTCGCTTCCTCCAGGGAGAGACTGGATGTGCGAGTTGAGCTTGGAGAAGGAACTCTCGTCGGCATATTTCCCACTGATGTACGAGTTCCTGCTGAAGAAGACCGACAGCCGGTCTGCTTCCGAGTCCGTCACCTGGGACAGAGGAGGTCACCGTTCACACGACTGTAAAAGAGGAATCAAAAATGTGCGATTTGCACGAATGTTTTTACCTTCATGTGTGGCAGGCATGCTGTCCGTATGGCGTCGACGGTCAAGTCAGAGCGCGCGAAGCCAACAAAAAAGGTCTGTTCAGGGAGGAGTCCGTCTCTGAACAACCACCTGCAAACAGAGGAGTATTTGATTCATTCATCATACTCATCTCAAAAGAATTCATCAAACTTTTTCAACTAAACTTCGCTCACCATAGAGTTGGGTAGATCTTTTTCTTTGCCAGATCCCCCTACAAGTGCAAAGGCAGCAGCTTGTGTTAGAAAGGTCACTTTCTGACTCAAACAACAATGAAGCAGAAAACAGGTTGGTCAGACAAGTAACTCCTGAGAAAGTAAACTAGTGAGAATACTTCCTTAAACCAAGTACTTGAAGAACCTGCTGTGGTGCAACAGTCAGAGTTTGGTCCACAGCACAAAAGGCTTTGTGTATCAGTGCTGGGAAAGTATGCAGAAACCTGAGGTTACCTGTGTTTTATAACAAATATAAACTATAAAAAGGGCAGGACTTCATGAGGAATTATTAATTAAAGATTAACTTCCATAACAGCTTTGCTGTTGGCCTTTACTACAATCTGACAAGCTTAGTTGGGTCTTATCAGCCGTTACAGTCTAATCCTCATCTGGGAGGTTCCCAGTTTCTAACCCTGTCACTTTGTTAAAGGCTGAGAGACTCCTATTAGAAATTAGAAAAGTTAATCAGAAAAAGTTAACTTTTAGCGCTTTGTAACAGTCACTCAGGGTTACACATTTAAGGTTAAATAAAAGCCTCTCCAAGTGAGAACGCTAAACTTCATCCTCCGTTTCCCCCACATGCAGTTTGTATCAATCAAACAGACAGAGCACGGGCTGAAGCCGGACCAGCCCTTCCCTTGACCTGCATACAGACTGCTCTGAAAGAAAAGTGCTGACGGAACATGACTCTGCAAAAATTGTACGACAAAGAGCAGAAAGAAAAAAAGGTGCGAGGGGGGTTAAAGCGGTGAACCGCTGTTTAAAAGTAAAAAAAAATAAAAAATGGAGTAAAGTTGGGTTATTTTCACATGATACATTGCCTTATCATGCATATAAAAAAGAGCATCTTTAAAAGACGATTCACTTTATTTGAAAACTTAAAAAAGCAGAAGGAGAAGTCAGTTTGTGCCAATCCTGTGCAATAGAGTGCAGGAAAGAAATAAGGAAATGCTTTAAAATATCTCTTGTTTGCCCCTCAGCTGAAAAGTATGAGGAAACAAATGTTCTTTTAAATGGATCATATACAGAGTTTTAGATGGAAGCATGTTAAAGTCCTACTCAGATGAAGATGTTTTTATGTGACATATTTATAATAAAAGGAAATTAAACTTATTATTGTAATTCTGAGTATTTCTTTATTCATATGGTTGCAGATGAAAAAGTGCTGTTTAAACTAGGTTGTAGCAGTAATGTAAGAGCAACAATCAGAAGGCCACTCTCGTCCCGTTCTGATGCATCCACTTGCAGACAAATAGATCCGTGTACGTCTCTGTTTTCCTCATCCCATCAAACTCTAAGCTGTAGGGCTGGAGAGTTCCAACACTGCTCGCCCTTTTTGTTGCGTTGGGTTGTGTAAACAGATTGATGATGGGAAGTGGGGGTGGGCTTACTCTACGCCAATAGTCCCGCCCACAAATTTGAGGCAAATTTCTAATGAACTCCTGCCTCTCTGCAAAAAACTATGTCCGACAAAATGACAAGTTTGTTTGATTTTATCTAAAAATGGCATAATTATAATTTAAGAACAAACACATAGAATTCTTTTACCACAGAAAAAGCAGGAATGGAGTGGGACTTTAACGCTTTGATCACATGAGGCTTTGAAGAAGCAAATAAGCTATATTATTAGATCAAGGTTTGCATACTGTAATATGCAAATGTACAAATCCTTTTTTCCCCCACTCTGTTTGCAATGAACAAACAAAATGTTTTGAAATGTCCAGATCGATTTGGCTGCAGTGATGTTCAAAGAGGAACAAAGAGGCTTTTGAAAGCAGACCTTGTGAAAATCAGACCACTGTTAATCACATGCTAAGCTATTACTGCATCGCTCTCTTAAATTTCCACATGCTTTCTCAGAAACGACAGCCAACGGTTATTGGTTCACACTGTCAACATCCCAAAACTAAAAAGTGTTTTTGCTTTGAACCACTGAGTGCTCACCGATGCTCCCATGATAATGAAGATGTGGACGTCTGACTGGTGGAACTCCTCATCTTCGTAAAGCTCCTTCCTCAGTTCCCCAAACACTTCAGAGCGAGAGAGGGGAAGGCCACTCATTTTCTCTAAAAAAAGAAAATAAAAAAACATGTTTGAGAAAATAATGATCAATCCTGAGAGCAAATAACATCGACTCCTCCACGAAACAACACCTATACCAGACACTAAAAAATTAAATCGGCACTACAGAACAATTACAGAGCAGTAATGGTGATTACTCTTTTGGTGATCTGTGTGTAATTGCTGGCTGGTCTGTGATGTTAAGATCAGACCCTCAGCACCTGCAGCTGGGCTCTCACATCCTTTTGTGCTTTGCAGCTGGTTCTCTAGAACTAAGGATGACAAAGATCAATCAAATGCATCATAGCTTTAGAGGAGTTTTAGCTCATACAAGTGGAAAATGTTTGTGCAGAGCTGCATAAACTGTTGCACACGAGGAGTAACTGATGTAAATGTCTATCCCTTGAAGGTTCCTAGAAAATAGATTTTTACTTTGTGCCGTCAAGCTAACAAAAACATCACACTCAAATTTTAAAAACCTTAAAGGATTACCAATTTCCTTTAATGTCACAGTGTCTCTAAAAATGCTACTATTATTTTGGAATAAACAATGCATTTTTGACATTCAAGGAAACTGGATTACATGAAAATCCTCATAACAGCTGTGTTCACACTTGTACCTGATCTTGACCCCCAAGAAAAATAAACATTAAATGGATTTATAAAGTCAACACTCAAACCTGATAATTCTTTTTTTAATTCATGAGAGAGTGGTTGGGTTCATTTAAAAGTTTCTGACCTCCATTCTTCCTAAAAACAAAGATTTTAAAATTATAAATGTATTATCATGGCTGGAAATCTGTGTATCAGTCCATTGTTCGTTTGTGCGTTTTCCTTCTTCTCCTCCTGATGAAAGGAATTCAAAGAATCCAGAAGGAATTATTTAACTCTTTCATTGCTAGTTCTTTCAACCCACCCGTTTCATGTTTTACCTACAGTACTGCTGCTTGAAATCAATTAGTTATGTTCAAAAATGTAGTTTTAAATAAAGAAAAACACACAATTTTGTTGCTCCACTTATTTAAATAAAATTTCCTGTTAATTATTGTAAACAAAAGCATTTTTAATGTAACAAAAAGGTGCAATAAAATAAATGTCTTTGGCAATACAATCTTTTGCTAAAAAAAATGTTAACAAGTGCATAGTAAAAAAAAAAAAGAAAGAAAGAAAAAAGAACGCTACAACTCTTAGTCTAAAAAACTGCAGTTTGAGAAAAATAAATAAATAAATGAACTAATAAGCATTGATGAGTTTGTAATATTACCATCAAAACACTGAAGCAAACATATGAGGAAAAGTTTAACTGGATTTCTTATGAAACTCGTTCCTGCCAAACCCACTCAGGAGGAGCTTGTTACTCAGAATTAAGTAACATTCCGGCCTTGCTCATCATATTTATGCATTTGTTGTTAGTTTGTTTATTTTTTGGGGCAGATGGCCTCAGCTGCACCCCAAAAATAGCTCATTCGCCACAACACGGTAATGTTATTAGTCCAATCCTTCCTAATTCCAGCGTTTAGACGCCTAAACCTCCCCGCTTAACACCGGGACAAAGCTAGGAGCATTTAGCTAACATCTCCGAAAACAACATTTAAGCTAACTAATATTCGCGCGTGCTTGCTAGAATACATGAAGATGAAGAAGCCCGGATATGCTAATGTTGGGGCTCTTTGGGGAAGTATTCGGTCAAAGCTTCGCAGCTGGCGTGAGAAAACACGAACATGTTTGTGGCTAATTAAAAGCCACTAGCTTACGCCGAGCTAAAGAACAAAAACAGCCACAAAGTTAAACAGAGAATTCTGCGGCTACTCACAGTCTGCAACGGGGACAAACTGCCGGTTAAGCCGCGAGGAGAGAGTCGGAAACGGAACGCAGCCTGAGTGCAGACTGGGCTGACAGCCGAACCGGGCGTTTGTTTTAGATTTGAGGGCTGCCTACTTCCCTGTTCAAATGACAAAGCAGAATTGAGAGATTTTATTGGTTTGGGAGAAACTCACCAGTGCTCGCTCGAGATCCCATCACCGTCGAAGCCGATTACGTCACTGGTAATTACAAGTGGGCGGGGCTTCGATGAGGACTCCGCCTCCAATCCCTTGTGTATTGTCTGTCCACATGAGAGCCTGGTACTCATTCCTATTTCTATCAGTAATAATAAGGGCTTGATTTTAGCTTTTCTGTGCAGATTTACAATATGTTTTTACATTTATTTGAGATTTGAAGATAACTTTAATTTACATTGATGGAAAAACGTTTTAGAAAAATACTTTATGATTATAAAGTCATTAAACTACACATTTTAGAAATTAATTAATATTTTAATTTTTTTTCATTCTTTTATATCCTTGGGAAATTTATTGAGTCTACTAAAAAGCAAATTGGATTAATAAATTACACCTTTTTTATTTATCAGATTATTTTTTGTTTGGCTTTGTATCACTACAACAGAATATTAATCACCTTAAGATTTTTCTTAACATGTTCAAAAAGGAAAAAAAACTAAATAAATAAAAGTCAACTCAGTTAAATATTTACCTATGAGTCAATCGTGGGGATGTTGTGTCGTTCACCTTACTCTTACTAATAATAGCTTCCTGCCAATGTAATAAGTGACTAAATCAATGTGGGAAAAGTCTGTCAAATAAAGACAGAAATATTGTCTATGAGGAATGTTATATAAAATAAATTTCAATGTGTTTTTGCATTGATAATAAAGTGATAATTTCTTCAACAATGCTCTGAAACCGTCACTTTTAAAGTGAAAAATGACTTTAAAAGAGTAGCTAAAGCTTAACCAATTAAATTTAATTAATTAAAAACACGAGTTCATTTCCTGTTAGACAACTGCTTACATATGTGGACATATAAACAAAGGTAATTTTGTTCTTAAGATACAGTACCACTGAGTAGTGCCTTTAAGGCCTGTGTCACATCAAAAATCCTATTTACTCTAAACAAAGATAGCATTTATACACCATTTATTCCACATTGTTGTTATAGAAATATATTGCAAAACTAGTTCCTTTAACATTAAAAACGACCCATAAGTGAAATCTGCATGACCCTCCTCAAAGGATGATTTGTTCCAGTGCAAAAGCGATCAAAATTATTTCCCTCACGAACGTCAAATATTCTTTTAAAAATATATATTTCAAGTAGATTCTCTGCAAATGTAATATTTATAACATCCTGTAGGAGTTGCATTCAGAGAAAGAATGACAAGAATGAGGAAATAGAAAGGTTGCACACTTAACTGCAAAGGCTGTGTGGTAACATGAGCTGTCACAAAAGTTGCCAACATACATGTTCCCTTTGCGGATTATATGGTGCTGCTTTATCCTCATTCTTTCTGTGGTATCACCTGGTACAGATCAGTGACAGTGCTTAGTTTTACAATTTGTAATTGTTTTGACTTTCATCTGTGTTATGATTAAGCTGTGCTCTAAAATTGGTCCTGAGCTATTTTAGAAATCCCAGAGCACTGTTTTTATTTTACGAGCACGGTGACTTTGTCAAACAACTAGAAAAGTTATGAATCATATTCCCAGGAGAAGCAGCTGCTCTGCTGCAGATCTGCTCTAAAGTGAGGTGCAACACACATCTGTGCTCATAAATGCAACTATTACAACAGGGGTTCAAAATTTTACCATTTGTAACAACTCGCAGTTGTTTAAAATGTTTAAAAATGCGAATCTTTGTCAAGTTGAATAATAATTTTGATTATCATAAAGTTTTCTATGTAATTTCTTGTAAAAATTTAAAGTTTGATTTTTATTAAATTGGTGCATTTGAAAAGTTTTCATAATCATCACTAATCTGTATTTTAATAAATCTAATATTTCAAATTATAGAAAGATTATGGGATGTATATAAATGTAAAGGATGTACACAGATTACAAACAAAGTAGATGGCAGAGGTTAAGTTTGTCCAAAATTTCTGGAGCATGTAATTTGCCAGGATGTGACATAAAATCTGCTTCTGTGAAAGCACCAACAATGCATTAGGTCCATTAAAATAAAAATAAAAAAAATCAGGAAGATCACAGAAAACACAACCATTTTGATTTAAAACAAAAAATAAATCAGTTTAATATTGAATGATAGCACAAACCTTAACACAGGCCCTCTTACTAGAACTCTAGAAAACTCTGACTTTACAGACTTCACCGTTCAGATCATAGACTTATATCTAACGGTAACTTTAGAAAGCACAACTCTGAAAGTTTTCCAAAAATGTTGCTTCATAGTTAAATCAACAGGAGTCTGCAACCCAATGCACATTTATTCCTTCATTATAGCTCTTTAGTTTTGATGAAAAATACAAAAACATTTATGGAGATAACTGGTTTGCAGTTTATAGGTATTTGCTCTAGTTTTAACATCTAGGTTGCTCTACATTTTAGCATGTAAAACGATAGAACAAGATATATTCTATATTTTCAGAGTGATTTAATATTTTAATACATTTAAAGCACATATTCTTATCTTCAGCTGCAGAACAGTGTCTAGTTCTGCAGGATTCTGAAATAAATGTGTCTTCATTTCTTTTTAAAAATGGGATTCGTAATTGCATTTAAAAGTACAAGGAAAAAAAGGACAAATGTGCATCGAAGTCATAATAATAGAAAAAACTTTTCGTGATTTATTTTTATCTGGTAAATCTGCTGCAGCAGGAGGATCATATTTGGCACAGTGTATTTTATTTTGAAAGGATGTGCTGCTGTCAAAAGTAAAATACGTCAACATTGTTATAAAGAAATATATTCCACAGGTTTAATTCAATTATTGTAAGTATATAAAAAAACTAAACTATAAAAAACTGTTGGCTTAATAGCTACAAAAACGAGAACGTGTATTTTTTTAAACAATTATGAAGTGGGATTTAATTAGTTTCTCCTTCCTGTTGGGACACAGGGCGGGGCTTGTTACCAAGGTTACGCACAAAGCAAAAAAGTTCAGAGGTATTTTAAAGCTTGTTGTTTATATATTAGTAACAGCGTCGTGGGTCGTTGTTGTTAGCGCTTGAGATACACAATGTATTTCTTCGGTACAACACAGCTTGGCTATCAAAACCCGATTGGCATAACCACGATAAATGTCCAGAGAGCGTCCCGCTCTGAAGGTAAGAAGCTGGGCTGCGGTTTAGCTAATGAAAGCGCGCTCCTACTGCTGCCCATTTGTTTATGGCTCTAAAGTCACTGCAGCTTTCTAACTAGACCCTTACGGCGCTGCAAACTATAAATTATATACAATTATTTCATTATCCACCCCGTTTGTCCATAAAAGTTCATTTATGATACAGTGGAAAGTACTGACATTGTTAGCCGGTTAGCTGACAACTTGTTTATTCTGTAGTTACTATGGAGCACACTTGTTAGTGTGTCATAAGTTAATCCTTTTGCAAGAAAAAATAAAATAAAATATTGTCACTCCATGTAGGGCTCCTGACCTACTGACTTTAAACTAAAGCTAAAAGAAAATTGTGAAAAATTCACAAATATAAGATGATACACAAAATAAATTGATGACTACACAAGTTCCTTACAAGTAAACTGTAAACAAACATTTGAAAATACTGGGGAAATGTTGTTATTAATGTCTAAAATGTAAATATCTAAATAAAATATGTCAATTTCATAAAAAAGAAGAAAATATTCTATCTATCTATGGGCTTTTATGGGGTTTTATAATTTATGTATATTTTCAAAATAAGCTGTAATTATCAACATATTTTTTCTTTAAAAAAAATCATTTTTTTCTATTGACTCCTCACAATATAATCAAGTCATCTTTGAATACGAAGCGCTAAAAGAAAATATTTACAAAAATATGTATTGGTTGACAATAATTCCAAAAAACATGTTATAATTGGTACTTTTCATGGTCATTACATTTTTTGATCTTTTGATATACATTTAAGTAAGATCATTTTTGGAATAAATTCAACATCCTTACCTATCGGTTTATCTTTCCTCACCAAGATTTCTGTTTTGCATTTAAAAGTATTTTGCTTATTGCTCCAAAAGTCAGTTCTTGCAGGATGCTAAGAGTCATAAACTGTGAAGCAAAAAGTTTGCAGTATAACATATTTTAATCGTAGATGGTGCTCAAGTGACAACAGGAGTCGATCCACCACCTCAAGAAAGCAAAAGAACCTTTCTGTCTTCGGCAACTTTACAAGCTCCCAGCATGCATCACAGGAGCAACAAACAATACGGAGAGATGGTCAGACTGGCTCGAGTTCCTGTGTGTGAGTAGATAACAGTGCAATACACACACTCACGTTGACAAAACAGTAGGTCCCTCTCTGTTGAGATCCCACAACAGTTACTGAATTCGCTTGAAGCTGGTTTCAAATACAGTTTCACGTGAATATTTGAAAGTAACCAATACAAATTCTAAGTTGCTTTTAAACTGCTGTACAACAAAATCCTGTAAAAAATATCACTCAATAAAAAGGGATTTGTTGCACAGCTTAATGAAGTATCACTGACATCCAATCAAATCTGGAACCGTCAATCAAACGTCTACATCTGTACAGGTATATATTGTGTTTAGCTTATATCTTAGGTCATCGTCCTATTAGAAAGCCTATGACTGAGACTAAGCTTTCCACACTGGACACCACGTTTCACTCTAAAATGCCTTGACAGTGTTGAGATATACAGATTTAATATTGTGGTTTTTGTCTGTAAGACGTTGTTCACAGTTGTGTGTCAACTTCAAATGAACACATTAAAATGAGCATGGACACACACTAATCTCCTCTTTCTTGCAGCTCCAAAGGACTTGTACGTAGCGCCTCTGACAGGCAACCAGCAGTATGGATGGATGGTGTCGGACAGTCCTCAGCCATGGACTCAAATCAAACGCTTTCCCAGAAGGAACAGTGAGATCTCAAAGTGAGTAACTATGACCAAATCCTAATTTTATCCGCTTGTCTTCTGTGTTTCTCTGAGTTTTATGTAATAATGTCTTTGCAGGTTTGTTGAACAAATGTTAATGACAGACCGGATGTTTAGCCCTTTTTGATGCAGACACGTAAAGCTGGCGTCAGCGTTGGGAAGAATGTCATAAAATAAACCAAGTAGAAACACATTTGTGTACTTTGTGTTAAACTTTGGGCTAAAGAACACACTTTGACAAGTTGTGATTTCAAAGGACGAAGAAGCTTTTGCCATTGCCAATCCAAAGTCTTTGATAAATCGGTAAGAATAGTACATCTTGTTGTGAAATAAAACTCTTTTAGAAGCATTCTTGTGGACCGCATGGATAACCATTGTAGAGAAATGTGGTGAGACACTGGAATAAATGTCCAAGATTTGATCCATTTTGTTCAAAATTCAACACTGGTCTTGAATCCTATTGATTCAAAAATGCATCAAACCACATCGGCCCCAAAATTACTTTAATTTAGCATCTACAGCAAAGCAAAACATTTTTTTTCATATTTGGTAGTATTTTCAGGTATCAATAGGTTACCAGGTTTCAGGAGTTTACTGTATTCTGAAGACACCTGTCGTACTGTCACTTTACAAAGAATGCTAAAGCTCTATAAGATATGTGCATGAACTCAACTAAAACATTACTGGTTTTAGTTGACACAATATTAGGTACTTCGTTTTTATATGGGAGCTTTCAGTCTAGCATAGTCTGGAAGGCTCAATTTGTTGGAAAAGCTGGAAAAGTCTTCATCTTTAATTGGTTTGGATGTTTTTTTACACAAAGCAAACCAAGCTGCTTGGAAACATCTTGCAATTATAAAATCTGCTTGTTTGGGGGCGAGTTTGTCCAAAGTAAACTATTGTTTGGTTGGTTTTCAGTTAGCTTTGTTCTGTTTTCAGGTATTTTTGTATTTTTGTCAGACATAAATGGTAGAGACACAGACATCATCTGTTTTTAAGCTGTTTGTGGGATAATTTAATAAAATATGTAAAATAATAGTATATCCATTGACATAAATGAAGATGGACAAAACAAGGCTGTGACATCACCAATAGAAAAGGCCTTACCTCGAATTCCAACGAAATGAAGTCATTTTAGTTGCCTTTTTTCCGTGGTACGGATATCTCCCAATTTTGCCGTTTTGGGACCAGACAACGTTAGTAAGCAGTGATTGGTCCAAGAATCTGTCAGTCAATTGCTTTGAACGTTTGAGGTGGGGCCAGCGGGCATCACATGCTCTTTTTGAGGCATCTGATTGCCCAGTGTATAACTTATATTAAAGAAAATATATCATGAAAAAAATTTGGTTTAGCAAGAACATTTTAAAAAGAGACACCAGAGCAAGAATGATTGTTCTGACAAACAGGATGGCTGAGTAATAACTTTGTTTTTTCAATAGAAGTCTATGGGATTATGGCTTTCTTGGACCAGTGGGTACTTCCTGTTTGTAGCGTGAGGGGGAAGGGATAATCTGTCCAGTTCTCTCCATGTATTGCCTATGAGTACATCTTAACTTTGCAATATACATCAAATTTACCTAATGCATGGGAGTCTTATCACTGTCTTTCCTGGTTCTTTGAATATTCCATTAAGATTCAAATTGTAGTAAGTCGCACTAGGATTCACTTGCAAGTGAAGCCATTTTCTTTTTTCCTTGCATACAGTTTGCTTGTTTCCTCAGCACCAAAGTCTGGTGAGCGTTCACATATGCCAAAGGAGGTTGGCTGTCATAAAAGGAACAGTTTAACAGAAAAATATTCAAAGTGACAAATTTCAGTATCATTTATCACCTTTAATGCTTTAGAATTTTGAAAGTCCTCACCCAAATGTTTCCCTGCTGTAAGCATTTTAGCCAGTTTTAGTTCTTATGCAGGAATTGGGTTTGGATAATGGTCTCTATTACATTCTTCTAGCCCCAAATTACTTAGTTGTGATGAGTCTAAAACTTTTCCTCATCTGCACCAAAGTATGTGGGATTTAAAATATAATTTTTGTATTCCATTCCATACATTTCTTAGTATGGATTCTAAATTAAGAATATTTTGGAGTAAAAGTATTTCAAGGAACATTTTTTTATCCATTAAGGTTGTGAATCAACCAAAATTGAAGGGAAATATAAACTGTGATATATTCTATAATTACTATTGCAAAAATAACCACATACACATAACATTTTTTTGTTATTTATTTATTTTATCTTCACGGGGAAATGTTATTTTTCTCTTTGTCATAGTCCTCAACTCTTTTTGTCTTTCAGCTTAGCAAAACACTTCCCCTTTCAACTCCTCCAACTCAGGGAAAATACAAATTAAAGAAAAGAAAAAAAAGAAAAGAAAAAAAAAAGAAGTGCGGAAGGATTTATCAGGCCTGAGCAAAACACTGTTTCAGTAGTATGGGTACACACTTCCTCCCCACTCCCAATTCCCCCCGAAAAAGCATCCCAAGAGTTAACAATCAACACAAGTCTATAGACAGCCAATAGAAATAGAATACACACAATGAACATCTTTATAAGTTTCTGTTCATTCTATAACCTTTTGCTTAGAATTATCTCTCATCATTGGTCATTTCTGCCCTCTGGTGCTGCCACCACGCCTGAGCCCGGATGTCATTGCACAGGAGGGACCAGATGAGCCGGCTTTGGTACGAACGTGATCAACTGTTGGCTGCCAGTGCTGGGTGAGAGGGAAGAGCTAAGTCTGTGCCGACTTCTTCCAGCTGAGCTGGAGAAACCAAGATCATTGCAATAATGGAAAAGTTGACCAAAAAATATATATTTATACCGTCAACAAGCCCTTAATCCTTTCACTCTGTCTGAGCATCCATAGGCAGGGTAAGCAGGCACATGTCTCTTAATCTGTAATATTTGAAGAAAAATGTCTCTTTAATTAAGGCAATCAAACTAGTCCTTGTGTTTCAAGCAGTGGAGGGAGGGTCAATAAATGCAGAGGCCTGCTTATCCTGCCTTCTCTTCCTAACACACAGCAGGATGGGGGGTGGGGGGTTTGTTTCCACTGAGAGGTTCAAAGTGTGGAAGCAGAGGGGCCCCTCACTGTTAGACTGAGGGGGTTACGCTGCCGCAGTGGTCGGAGCAAAAGAGGTGCGGGGAGCGATCCGTTTAAATCCTACGCTGTGCACATTTCAAAATAAGATGCCGAAGCAGCTAGTGGTTATGGTTCATCACACGTGGTCTCACTTATTGCCAGCGGAAACGCTGTGGCGCGCGTCGGGACTGCACAGCGGGTTCAAGTCACGGACTGCAGTTGATCAGTTGGTACCAGCGAGCTTGAGCTTTTAAAACTGGCATTTTCCCATAGAAAGCGTGCTGGTCTTTGATCCTTTCTCATCGGAATGGAATCATCATTAAGCATAATAATTAACCAGAATCATCATAATCATAACAACATTAAGAATATACAAATGATGGATACAGAATCGATACAAAATACCCTACGCTGAAACAAACAAAAATGAAATGAAGATACCACAGTCGGACATGCTTCAAAGCAGTTAAGTTTGGCAAGAAAGCAGTTTTGCTGTATCATAAAAACCTCACAGTGAAAATAGTTATGCCCCCTCAGGATTACAAAGCACAGTATTTAGTCAAAATCAATAGATATTTTCTTCCTTTTCGTCTATTTCTTCTTCATAGAAGAATCTGGCTGTTTTGATGCCACTGCGTCGAAATCCAAAACTTGCTCTCCTGGAGGCTCTGGAGCAACTCCCATGGATCTTAAACCCCCTTCACCACAAGTACCTTTTCTAAAAGGGAACAATTCTGGTTATACGCCACTACAATGGCTGCTCACGCTCTGAATCACCGACCTGGCTCTTAATATCCAAATGCTAACTAGATCTGTCCCCTCAGATGGGATTAAAAAATATACATTACTTAAATAACATCCTTTGTTTAATTTCACGCATTTCAATATCTCAGGGCAATATCATAAATTTCGACTTAGAAATCTGCTCTCTGCTGCCATTAATGACAGACAAAATAAATAAACTCTACATATTCTATGAAAACTATGGAGCAGCCTTCGCCGCCAGCAGTCGGGCAAAAGGACGGAAAGCTTGAGGGCTTCAGCCTGAAAACCAGGAATAGAGATCATTGCTGACACCAGCAAGAACACATCAACATGTCTTGCCTTGCTTTTAGTAAATACTTTAGTCTTTGGTCAATATATTCTTCCTCAGTTTATACATATAGCCATACACACACAAATATGCATGTACATACACACTTATAAACCGTGTAATAAACTGGATATTTGTGCACGTATGTGTTCACACTTTTTTTCGTCAAGGACCTTTTAGCACAAAACATTGAGATCGAAAATAAATAGTAAACGCATAAACAAAACATGGGTACCGGTTTGTCTTCCATGTGAAACGGAGTTATCAAAAAAGAAAAACAAGGGAAAACAAACGTAGCCTTATGTACAGCGTAAATCTTCTTTAGACAAAGGCTAAAAGGCGTTGTTTTGAACAAACAGACTTTGCATCTTTCAAGAAGCCTGAGAGAGAGGCTAGACATGAGAAAAAACACGTGTCCTTCGACATGTAGGAGGGCCAAAAAGGCTGCCAAATGAGAACTTTTCCCTCTCTTCGGGGTCGTTTTCGAAGTCTTAAAAGTTTGCTGTTGGTTCCCCCCCCCCCCCTTCTTTGCTTGGGATTCAAGTGATGGCGGCTGTAGTTCTATCGGTGGCGACTGTGAGTGCTCGCCAAGTGGTGCCCGTGTCCTTGCACTGGGAATCAATTCCAGCATCTGCTGCTGTGATGGCTGCTAACTGTTAGGTGGCGCATCGTTCAGGAAGTAAGTTGTCATTTCTCCTTTCCCTTTGACCTTAACAACCCCGCGACACTCAAGCACGTAGCCTTTGCTTGAAAGCACCTGGAAGAGGTCTGTAGTCACCTGGAAGGAAATGGAAATAGAGAAGTGTTTAGATGAACTGGATGAAGAAATTGGAATTGATTTCTAGTATTTTATGCAATTAAAACAAAAAAATAAAGAAGTCAAGTAAACAAATATACACTCAGTGGTCACCTTATTCGTTACACCTGTCCAACTGCTTTTCAACACAAATTTCTAATCAGCCACTCATATGGCAGCAACTCGATGCATTAAGGCATGTAGACAAGGCCAAGACAACCAGCTGCAGTTCAAACCGAGCATCCGAATGAGGAACTGAAGTGGTGATTGAAGTGACTTTGAACGTGGCATGGTTGCTTGTGCCAGACGTACTGGTCTGAGTATTTCAGAAACTGCTGATCTGCTGAGATTTTCAACCACAAGCATCTCTAGAGTTTACAGAGAATGGTCTGAAAAAGAGAAAATATCCAGTTCTGTGGATGGAAATGCCTTGTTGATGCCAGAGGTCAAAGGAAAATGACCAGACTGGTTCTAGTTGATAGAAAGGAATCAGTAACTCAAATAATCGGATCCATCCTGCCTTATATCAACGGTTCAGGCTGGTGGTGGTGGTGTCATATTGTGGGGGATATTTTCTTGGCACACTAGGTCCCTTAGTACCAATTGAGCATAGTTATAATGCCACAGCATACCTGAGTACTGTTGCTCACCATGTCCATCCCTTTATAGCCACAGTGTACCATCTCCTGAAAGCTACTACCAGCAGGATACTGATAGGTTTTTATACCCAATAAAGGTTCTTTATACTTTTATGGTATGGCAGTTCTGAAGGTAAAAGAAGGTCCAACCCGGAACTAGCAAGGTGTGCCTAATAAAGTTTTAAAGTCCTTACTTTTGCTATTTTAAGGACCTGCTGCCTACCTGTATGCGGTCAGGTACACCTGTGCTGTCCATGCGACTGGCCACATTCACTGTGTTTCCCCAGATATCATACTGGGGTTTCCGCGCCCCAATAACCCCTGCTACCACTGGCCCAATGTTCAAACCTGTTAACACAAACACACCTTTAATTTCCACACTTTTCTGCTGCACCCTCCTCGAACCTTTGCTTTGACATACCTATTTTCATCTGGAAATTGTTGAAGGAATGCTCATTGATGTATTTCATCTGTTCCCGTAGTCTCATAGCATAATCTGCCAGGGCAGTGATGTGAGAGCGGCCCTCTTTGTCATAGGTGGAGTCGTTGAGACCAGAGGCCGCCATGTAAGTGGAACCAATAGTCTTGATCTTCTCTAGCTGCCTGTACTTATCTTCACTGATGATCTGCCAAGTAAAAGAACAACAGATTGTGTTTAAAAAAGTACAATTTCTAAACAAATTACCAATCAGATGCATGTTTCTTACCTCATCAAAGTCAGCGATGATCTCATTGAGCAGCCGTAGACACTCCACTCCCTCGTTGTTGGCCTCCAGCTCCACGTAGAACTCAGAAAAATTGCTGATGGAAGCGAACATGACGGCCACACACTCACAGGACTGGTAGTAAAGCTCGTCGTTTCGCCGCTCACGAGCCAAAAAGTGAGCAGCAACATCCTTCGGCAGGATATTATGGAGGAGGCGGCGATTGTAGGCTTGGAGTTCCTCCATCTCCTCCTTCTCCTCCGTGGCCTAAAAGGAGATTGGTAAAGCTTTGATTCCAGGTCAAGGCTGCGCATATTGTTTATATTTGGTCAACTTTACATTGAGTGAATGAATCCAGCTGGGCTAAAGCAGACGGATGCTGCCCTCTAGTGGACTTGTGCGTTTATACCTGCAGTTTCCACAGGAAGTCAAGGCGAGCAGTAGATTCCACTTGCTGTGCGTGCAGGTACAGCGCCAAGACGAAGACTGTGAGGATGACCGGGGTCATGACCCGCAGCGACACTTTGGTCACAGCGTATGGGCTGCAATGAGATCACAGAAAGAAATGAACAATGACTCATTTTATAGGGACAATAATTGAATCTAAGCTAGTCTACAATAAACTATACATTCAAAAACAGACCATTAGAAACAAGCCTTACCACTGGTTTGTGGTTTCATTGACGCTGGACCTAACAGGACACACAAAACAGTTGTTTACTTGAGAATGCAATTAAAAAAATGAACCTAAATACATTTTTACAGCAACACTTCTAAAATTAAAGAAGCAAAAAAGTTATATTAGGTGAATACATATTTAGCATTTTATTTATGATTTTAGTGTGAATAAACTTCCGTCTCACAAAACTATATTAACACTCACAGTTGTTACACCATGTTCACATGCAAGCATTACAACATCACAACTGTGACATTTGAGAGAAAGGAGTGAGTTTGGAGAGTTTCTTTTGTTATCAAAGATACTAAGATAATATTTTTATGGATTTTGTGAAAGAAGAATTACATTTGGAATGACCCTAATTGAGCTCTTTCAATTAGAGGTTTACAATTCTGATGGAGAATTTTATTATCTGGAACTGAATAGAATAGACTTTATTTGTCATAGCACTTGTACAATGAAATTGTTGTGGTAAGACCTGATAATCTCATTTGCTAGACTTGCTTAGGCAATGCCTTAGTTACCAGTACTCTTATGGGGGGATGGACCTATACGGTTACATTGGGTTTTACGGTTGTCCAGGACCATGAAGGGTCATAGACCAATACATTCTCAATCCCATCTCGTCACATATGGATGTATGGTTCTGGGCCGTTTCATATCACTTTTTGACATTTTGGGTTTCCCCAATTAGTCGTTTTTTTGACATTCAGGCTGTTCCCATTAAACCAGGGGTCCCCAACCTCCAGGCCGTGAACTGGTACCAGTACCGAGCCATAGGGACAGGGAAAAAATACATACGCTAATCAGGGGTCACTAACCCTCGGAACACGGACCAGGACTAGTACCCTAACCCTGTACTGGTTCCTCGACGAGTTGGAGACACACAAAATGTCAAAAAATGACGTGGAGGAGGCCCGACCCATTCGTCTATATGTGACGAGTATTGAGTAAGAATATGTCGCATAGACAGGTGCGGCCACATTCTTACAGGAGAGTTCGAGTGTGCTTCGCAGTTCCCTTGAGGCACAACTGGCCACATCAAGGGAAATGAAAACAGAACGTACGATTGTCGCGTGTGTGGTGAGTGTATTGTGAAATATTTGTAAGTAATAAACTAAGTTAATTATGACATAGGGGTGATGCTGTTGTACGGTGCCCTTATGGCACTCTAGCATTAGTACTGACCACACGCAAAACGCTACGTGATACGTAAGTGCCTTTAGGACACCTGTGGAATGCTCAAACACATTAGACTCTGATCTGATTGTCTAATTTCCTCACTTCTAACAGTCATGCAGCGTTCCTTTCCTTACCCATACATAAGTAAAGGAGCTGCATATTGTTGATTTCATGACAAGAACTTGCAGGTCGGTAGAAATTTGAAAATGGACCACATTTGACCAATGGTACATGTGTCAAAGTCAAGGCCTGGGGCCGGATCTGGCCTGCGAGGTCATTTTACCCGGCCCTCAAGATCATTTTATAATATTATTATTAATAACAGCATACGTTATCTTTTGTAATTGTGACCGGATATATTTTATGGAGAGTAAGATCTTTAGTTTAATTTTCTAATATAAAAGGTTTTTTCTTTTAACATTCACTTTATTTCTACTTTATTTTTTATAATTTTGACAAAATATATTATTATGGAGAGTATAATATTGAAAGTTATTTAAGGTTTAAGTTGATTTATTCTGGAGTAATATTCCGGTCTGTTTTTATTCATATTTATGTTTAAAAAGTTACATTTTTAAAATTTAAAAGTTTTAACAATTTCGTTTTTTTATGTGTTCAATAAATGTTTGTCCTGTTCAGCCAGTGACCTAATGGGATTTTTGGGATTTTGGCCACTGGATGACTGAGTTTGACACCCCGACCTACGGGCCAGATTTTGGACATGCCTGACTTAAGTCAAAAACTGTAAATAATTGAAAAAAAATCAATCGATTTATCCATCTAAGTATAAAAAATGTACAAAAACATGTAAAATTGTAAGTGAGTTGTGAACTTACCACTGAGAAACAGTTTCGTTCAAATCACTAGAAAATAAACAGGAAAATCATGGTTAGAAAGTCAACAGAAATAAGTAAGAACATGTAGGAGGATTAAGACATAAATAGGTCTGTTTGATGCATGTGTTTGTCATTAATACTAGTGGCTACTGGATACCTAAAAGTAAAAATCTAATATCAAACATTTTCACATTTAAGAAATGGTTTTTCTGTTTATTTTAAATAAGTTCATCTTGGTTGAATGTGTCGCTCATCTGTGTGATTAGAGAATCAGCACGACACATGATGATGTTTTAGAACGTTAAAGAAAAAACAACACCATATTTCACATTAATGATGTGTTTTTATGTGCTGTGTCACGAGTACACATCTCTCCTCGTGCTGTTGCACTCACATGGCATTGGAGGTGACAAAGAGGTCAGCGTTGTCAAACAATGCTACTTGTGGCCACTCCACCAGCAGCAAGAAAGTGAACTGGATAAGCAGCATGAGGGCGAGCTTCCCAATGCTGCTGATCTGCAGGAACACGGAGCAGGCCAGCAGCGTCAGCAGCACGCTGTAGCTGAAATACTGTGGCGAACGGGAGACGAACTGCGTCAGCAACAACAGATCACAGGGAAAGCGCGTGGAAATAGACGGTTTTTCATGATCCACTCACTTCAGGGAAGGGGCAGGAAGGGCCTTGGCTCGGACAGATCTCTAAACCCCCCTCAACGGACACATTCAAGTTACGGATCAGGCAGGGCGTCACCAGCGCGGCAGAGGTGTTCAGCTTCTCCGCAACGCACTCCGCCAAACTCTTGGTGTCACAGGCAAACTTTAGGAGGAGCAAACATTTAAGAACTCCATAATTCCCTTCTTTTTTTGTTTAGTTTATAAGGAAGACTGATCTTACCATATTAACAAAGGCAGAGATAAAGACGAGAATTATGGAAAACACCCCAACCAGCGTGCTGTTGGTGCGAGACTGAACAATCTTCTTTGAAACGGTCTGCATGGCAGCTGGAAACAGCTGGAAACACGAATGAGTTTGTTTTTTTTATTACACATACACACTTGAATAGTTTGGTCATTGTGTTAGCATGAGCTCCAGTACCTTGATGCAGGAGTATATGGCACAGATGAAAAGGATATTGGCCATGATAAAGAAGATAGACACGTAGATTCCCAGCATTACTGGGGTGCTGGGGAAAGAAGGCAGAAACACAACGTAAAGAAGTATTTTCACTTTTTTGTGTGTTTTTTCTTTTTTTTACTTATTTATTTTGAGTTTATTGTGGCATTAGTAAACAGTTTGTGTGCTTGCTTCATATTTATAATTCATGTGAGGACAAACTAGCTCACCATGACAACCACGTTGATACATTTTTGATGCCATATAATTGACAAACTGAAAAAATTGGACAGTCTGTTTATATCTACTTCTGTTTTCTAGAAAACCTATGATTATTTTCTACAAAAAACAAACAAATTTAAAAAAACAGCAGATGGTATTGTCATTTTGACTTCCTTTTCAGAGTGATTCAAATAGTCTTTCTTAATGTTTAGGCTTTGCAGAAAGTGTTCAATAATATCTGTTCATTTCTTAGTCTTTAAGTTATCTACGGTGGCCCTGAAGTGCCAATTCACATCAGCAAAGCAGTCGACGTGAAAACATTTTTAAGATCACAACCACAATTAAAGAAGCAAAACAAATAATATTGAAGAATCCCAACAAAATTCCAGAAACCAAAAACAAACAAACAAAAAATAAACATTTCTGAAAACAAAAGTAATTTCCAGAAAAAAAATAAAATGTTAGAAAAACTAAACACAAAAAAAGACCAGAAAAGTTAGGTGAAATTGGACTTTCAATTTAAATTATGGACAAACATCCTCCAATCAGTGATGTCCCATAATAGCTACATTCTCTGGTTTTCGTAAATAAATAAAAACATTTTGGGAAACAAAAATAATTTACAGAATTTAAAATAAATTGTTAAGAAATGAAAGAAAGACAAACAGGAAAAGGTTGGTTGGTACTATGGGACATTGGATGATGATGTCCATAACTTAAACACAGCGGTTTAATCAGAATCAGAATCAGAATCAGAATCAGCTTTATTGGCCAAGTATAGAATATATACAAGGAATTTGGTTCCAGTGACCTGTGCTCCTATGTAGAAAAGATAAAAGATAAAAAATAATAATAATATAAAAGATAAAATAGAAATATGAATATATATATATATACACGTATATATATACACATCTGAAAAAATAACAAGGGGGATAAAGATATATACAACAGTGTCCGGTTAAAACTGATCCCATGTTGTGCACCGTACTCTGAGACTGGTCAAGAGTTCATCAGAGTGACGGCTCGCGGGAAGAAGCTGTCTTTGTGGCGAGTGGAAAGTTTTTGACCTGCAGTGATTCTGAATATTATTATCTAATCAGCAATGTCAAATAGTACCTATATCTAATAGTATCTACCTATCTTTTACAGTTTCGTTTCTCTATCGTTGCATTTTGTTTTCTGAAAATTGCTTTCGTTTTTGTTTTTTTTTTAGTTATTTTTTTTGTATGTTTTAGTTTCTGAAATTTAGCTTTGTTTCCTAAAATGTAATGTTGTTTTTCTATGTTTTTTATTTTTTCATTGTCCTTGTGATCTTTAATATGTTTTTCCATTGAGTCATTTACTGATGCGATTTGCCCTACAGGGACACCGTAGTTATCCAAAGAATGATGTAAAAGAGTTGACTGACATGAAGCACATCAAAATTTCAACACCATGACTCAATATTCTGTAGCTATGACTTAAAGTATTTCAAATAGTTTAAATTTAAACAAATTAAAATATAATTTATACATTTACTTCATTTATTTTAAAAAGTGAAATTTCTATATTATATATATTAAGCTTTTCACCTGAAAATGTCCAACACTTGCTGCTATTGAGAACTTTAAACTTTTAAGCTCCTATATATTTGAATTTTCTTTCCATTTGTTACTAATTTTGTTGTGTTTCCACAAATCTTTATAATAATCAGCCTTAAGTTTGACCATGTTGAGCATCCGCCTCTGCAAAGAGCAGCAGCTTGCTCTCAAGTTTGTCACTTGTAATAATATAGTTATAAACTCCATCCTCACTTATATTTGGCACCATATTCACTTCTTTCTAAGCAAGAGATTATAACAAATTCAAGATTTTTCAAACTGGTTCTGCGTTTTACAAAGTTTTTGATCCATAAATGAAATTTTTTTGTTTTTCCAAAACAGGATACTTAATTTATGAGTTTGTTATCCACAAACATGATATATATATATATATATATATATATAAAACCTTTGAAGAATTTAAGACAAATGTTGAATTATTCCGTTATACGTCTGTGATATGAAGTACTTACTGCGGAAAGATAACAATCTGTATGAAAGATATGAAGCAGAAAACGAGCAGAGTGCAGGCGACGTAGCCCCCAAAGCGGTCATCGACTTTCTTTGAATACTGCCAAAAGTAAAAGAAGAATTCAAACGTTTGTGGCTGCTTGATGCTTTGCAGTGACTTGCATTTGTGAAGGAAGGAGTTTGCACCTTTTTCTCCAGGCTGGGGGTCTGAAAAGTGAGAAGGAACTTCTTCACGTGGTCTTTTCTGAGCTGGTCAATACTGCGAGCGTCAATAGCCCGCCCGAGAAACTCATCCACCTCGTCTTCTGGGTTCATGACCTCCTGCACGCCGCGGCTGCAGAAACAAAAGAGGAGGCGCGTGCTCAGCACAGTGGAACAGGATCATTGAAATTCAGTCGTGAAGAGCTTCGACAGTCTGCACTCACTTGTCTTTAGTGGCGGACTCTTCAATACCCTGTAAAATAATGAAGTGGTGCAGAATTACGACACGCAGAAAAAAACCACAGGCTGGCTCTTTGACAGCGCAGCTCCATACTGATGTCCAGCCTCACCATTTGTCTGAAGACCTTGGAGTCTTTGGGTCTGGAGAAGGTTCTCTCAGGGACCCAGTGTGGCATCAGCCCCTCGTTGGAGTTGGCTCGCGTCCGTTGCATCTTGGCCATCATCGCCTTCTCCTCCTTCTGCTCAGAGGGAACAACACCAAACTTAGACCGACCGTTCTCATTCAGCGCTGTGTGAGCAAAAGCAGAGAAGCCATAGAGGACTTCCCTCACAAGTCTGGCTTTTCTATAAAAATGTTAAACGCTGCAGTCTGCTACTCTTTCTGTCTTCTTTAGTTTATAATTTACGCTTATATTTGACATTAATCCAGCCGGCAAATTTAGTTTCGCAGATAAAAAACTGTTTTTCTGACTTATGGTGTTTGTCAATCATAAAACTGACTTTTGGATTCTGTCTTTTCACAACGTAAATTAAAACTTGAGTTGAAGTGTTGAAGATGTCTCTGTGGATATTGTCCAGGATGGTTTATGGAAACTCTGACGTAGTTTCAGTTTTAGAGAACTCTCTGCATTGAGTCAATGGAGACTGGAAATAAGAATTTCTTCATACACGACTCAGTTAAAATGTTCACATGAGATGTTTCACAAATAATAGTTTTCAAGATTAAAATATTCAGCATCAGTGCTAAAAGAAATTTTGAATTTGATGGTTAGAAAGAAAGAGCTCACTCAGTAAACTGTTGTTTTTGACTGTTGACGCTCATCTCCAATGTATTCAACGAAAGAATAGATGCTAAACTATAGAACCAGAAAACCTGTTTGCTTTCCAGGGTAAAATTTAATTGACATTCTTTCTTGTTAACTTACAAAGGCAGGCTTAAAAAAAAAAAGTTTGCAGTGAAATATCTGAAAAACAAAAGCTTCATTTAGCTGTAATTTTCCCCATGCAGGAAACCACTAAAACAATATATGAACTGGAGCCTGTTCTGAATTATAACATCACAGAAAAACGTGTATTTTTTAAAGTGTACCTAAAATAATAATGTTTTGATTTTAAAACACTCTAAACTTAATAATGAGCTATATTTCACAATATATAGAGAGATAAACAAATTATAAAGACATTGTTAAAGCAGTGCATATTTCATGGGCTTTAAAGTGGAGCTGAGGATCTCGAGGCACCTCATGATTCGATTACAATTCTGGTAGAAACGATTCTATTATGAAACAATTATTAATGCATCCCACATCTGCATTTTTTTTTAGAAATGTTTCTCTTTATTACAAGACAGCTCCGGCGGCTCCAGATCCACTTGTGGCTCTTTTATCTCTCCATAGAGAGATAAAGAAAAATAACATAATAGTATTTTTTTTTCTTAATTTAGATTAGTTAATTTTATAAATTTATGGCTGAACTGTGTAAGTTTTTCCATCCCTGCTGACTTGAAGAGGTCTCGTTTGCTCTCTGCTTCCTCCAGAATACACCGATTTCAAATACTAAGCAAAACTTTGATCAAAAGTCTAATCCTTCATTAGTTTAAAACACATATTATCTTATTCTGTCCAGAGCTGCACTGGGATGATCCAATCTGGCACAAAGCATATTTTATTTTAAAAGAAATCCTTCAAACGTAAAAAAATATTTCACATGTTGATAAAATGCTAGTTTCTTTTTATATTTCTGTTTTTATTCATGCCACAAAAGAAGCATAATTCATATGTACTATTAAAAAATACATTGTAATGAATAAGACTGAGGCTCCTTCAAGGTTTTGATCAGTAGAAAATGAGCCCAAATGGCTCTTTTACTGTTAAAGGTTGCAGACCAGGGCTGCACGGTGGCGTAGTGGTTAGCGCTCTTGCCTCACAGCGAGAAGGCCCCGGTTCGAATCCCGGCTGGGACCTTTCTGTGTGGAGTTTGCATGTTCTCCCCGTGCATGCGTGGTTTTTCACCGGGGACTCCAGCTTCCTCCCACCGTCCAAAAACATGCTTCATAGGTTCATTGGTGACTCTGAATTGCCCCTAGGTGTGAATGTGAGAGTGAATGGGTGTGTGATTGAGGCCCTGCGACGGACTGGCAACCTGTCCAGGGTGTACCCCGCCTTCGCCCATTAGTGGCCGGGATAGGCTCCGGCACCCCCGCGACCCCGAAAGGGAAGAAGCGGTCAAGAAAATGGATGGATGGTTGCAGACCAATGGTCTAGACTAATATTATTTACTTTTCCCCACCAAAATAAATTTTTATGTAAAGACAAGATCAGTAAACTTGTTTAACTTTAATAATTAAAAATTTTCACATCATCAAAAGGGAAAAATGTTCCCTGAACTGAACAACCTTAAATAAGATAATGTTCCCTATATATTTAATTTTGCTGTAACATAACTTACACACAGCAGGACTTTTAGCCAACTGAAATTATGAAAGTCAAAATGTCCAAACTGTTGCTTTAAGTGAAGTCTGAGTCAATCGGATAATGAGATCTGGAAGGTCAGCCATGTTTGTTTGCTCTTCAAAAATGGAAAAACGCTTTGCATTTAGTTCCGCTTGTTACTTTTACTTTAGATCATATACATTTTTCGATTATCATTTTTTTTTTTAGAATTCATAAAACTATGAAGTTTATGGATCGTAATCGATGCATCTAAAAATCACATTTCTTTTCCCACCATTACTTCAAACCTTGTGCTATTCTAGGCATGTGTACATTAAAAGTGGGGTCATCTGGACCCCATAAGATAACACAGAGGTTAAAGGTGTACTTTATTTTGAAAGGGTAATTATTAAAGCAAGATACCCAAAACACGGAGAACCTACACAAACTTGTTGAACTCATTTGAAATTCAGGTTAGAGTCAAAACATCAGCATTAATGCCTAAGCGAAAGCAACGTAGAGCAGAGTCAAAGAGACCATAAACAGATTCTCTTCAGGGGCTTTGGGAGGAGGCCACAACGTGAGCAAAGGTTGAAGGAGGTGCAGCGTCTTCCTGCTCAGGCTGAACACACAGGACCAAACGGATCAACAGCAGACAAAACGGAAACTCTACTCTGATCTAAATAATCCAAGAATTTAAAAAAAATCCCATAAAATCTTTAACCCAATAGCTACTCATCTGTTAGGTAGATTCTACAAAATGTGACAGAAACGTACGATCAGCTGTGTGTGTTTTTAGTGAACACACAGCATAAAAAACAGAAGCTCATTATAAAGAATTCATTTGGTTGAGTACTTCTATTTATTTGTCACTGCTGATACATAAATACTACAACAGGTTTGTATCATTAGAACAAAAGACTTCCTGTTTTCAGAGATGCTTCAATAAATGAAGAGATTATTGTAACCATTTTTATTATGTAGTCAAATATAATTACTACGTCTGATCTGGTGGTCTGTTTTCTTTCAGACACTAATGGATTCTCATATTAACATACATAAAAAAACTAAGCATTTAATGCTGTTAAATCCATTAAAATCCCACATATTTCACAAACCACATTGACCTGAATGGTTGTGTTGATGATTGGAGCAGGTTTATAAAACGATGGGCGCTTTAGGTTTATTTCCTTAACTTTCATTCTTAGGAAATAATAAACCACAAAAGATTGTTCGGTTTTTTACCGCCTTCCTCCTCCCAGATCAATAAATCCCATAAGAACAAAAAAATCTGAGCTGTTTCTCAGTGGAGGTCTTTTTCTTTATCGTTTGTGGACTGACCCGTTTCTGGCTGCAGCCGAGGACCAGAAAGGTCTCGATGCTGTTCTCCTTCAGATACGCGTTCCTCTCTCCTCCGAATCCCGGCTCCACCTCATAGTCGCCGTTCAGATACTGCAATGTGGCCTTTGTGATGTGAATGCGCCTGTTGGGGAAGAAAGGTAGCCGCTTTAGTGCCTTCACCCTTTATCTGTACCGATAGTAGTGCTGCCACAAACAATTACAAATAATCTTTTCCTGATTATTCGACTAATTGGGTCATTGGTGGATGTAAAACACACATCTTAACCATCATAAGCCTTAAACTTGAAATGTTTTATCTATATGCTTACTAAAAATAAAGTCAATTAAGATGATAGTTTAAACCTTTAATGATTCTGCTGCTTCTTTCCTTCATTTGTTTCTGGCATTAAAACAAGACTTAAATCAAATGACTCAAATATAAAAAAGGTGCATTGTGTGGAGCTAAGCGCTCACAACTGTGTTTAACTCCACTACTCTCTGACTATATAATTCCAAACTGTACAATGCTGCTGCTCGTAGTCAGGAAAGTGATCATTTCTACATGTCTTGCAGAAAGACTTGATCTCTTTTGAGAGTAGATGTTCCCTTCAGCAGAGACATTTCTCTCCGATGGGGTAGAAGTTGCAGGAATGCACAGAAAACATTTAGCTCATACGTTTGCTCTCTGTTTGAGCTAATGTTAGCTTAGTTTACATTATGTTTTCCCCACTTGGTTGTTGTTATGATACCCGAGTCTTCCTATAATTTCCTGTGACATCACTACTGACGCGGACTAGCACTACTGTGCAGGTGTGTCAAAGACAACAGCAGACAGACAGCATGCACCATAGTTTTGAGATTGACAAAAAACAAAACAACAACTAGCCGACTATTAAATTAGTCGTCGACTGTTTTAGTAGTCGACATAGTCGCAACTAGCAAACTGTTAAATTAGTTGTCGACTGTTTTGTAATCGACATAGCTGCGATTAGCCGACTATTAAATTAGTCGTCGACTGTTTCAGTAGTCGACATAGTCGCAAACTAGCCGACTATTAAATTAGCCGACTGTTTTAATAGTCGACATATTTGTAAACTAGCCGACTATTAAATCAGCCATCGACTGTTTTAGTAGACGACATAGTTGTGATCAATAAACTAATCGTGGCAGCCCTAACCGATAGACATTTGTACATCAAAAAATAATAACATGAAAAGAATTAAAAGATTTTTCCACATTGTGTCTCATCACCTCATGTTTTAACTTTATAAAATAGTATGTACTTAGTAGGAAAGTTAGAGCAGTAAAAAACAAACCTTTTTCAGTTTTTATGTTTTGCTGTTCAAGAATCTGATTACTTAAAAAACAATATCAAAACATTTTATTTTAAATAAAAAATCTTGAGTTTTTCTCTGTTGCTTTAATTGTATTGCTGTCTTCTCACCCTGCTTTGCCTCCAGCCTCCATGTGATTGGCCAACGTGACATCATTTGACCACACGTCAAACTGCCACTTCCTGAGTCCGAGCACGCCGCAGTGCACGCGGCCGCTGTGAATGCCAACGCGCATGTTCACGTTGACCCCTGTGACCTCGCGCACCAACCTGCAGAAACACCCACCGTCGGTTTTGCCCGTGCAGCCAGCAGATCTTGTGGAGTAAACAAAATCCAAAAAACACTTACGATATGGCCTCGATCATGTCGACGCCCATCTCCACACAGCAGTGGGCGTGGTCAGCTCGTGGCTCAGGCAGTCCAGACACGCAATAGTAACAATCACCCAAAATTTTTATACGGAGACAGTGGTTCTCCTGATGACAGAGAAATATATGCTCATATATGGACTTAAGAACACAGAATATTTTTAAAACTCATGTTTTCTCACCGATGCCAGCTTGTCAAAACGGGCAAAGAGTTCATTGAGGGTCATGACGAGCTCCTGAGCTGTGCACTGTGATGCCAGACTGGTGAAACCTTCAATGTCTGCAAACAAAATACTAGAACAGTACAAAAGAGAGAGAAAAAAACAGATTAAAAATGATCTCATCATTTTAACTCCAGCAGCCTTTAATATCATGATTTGTGACTGTCCCGGCAGCCGACTCTGGGAGAAAAGTGACATTTGGCCTTAAGGTCCTCCCTGTGCTTGAACAGCGTGTGTGGAGGGGGGTGCACATGAGGGACTGTGCACGGAGTATTTGCTTATTGCTGTAATTGAAAGTGTGCTGAAGCTCTCCATCTTTTGGGATTATCTTATATTGGCTGAGAGAAACCAAGTATTCCCTGAACGGTGTTAATTAGCCTTCGCTCTGCCAAACCGTTCCACCCTCCTCTGACTGGGATTCCTGGAATCGACGTGTCTTCATGTCTGCACCAAACTTTTCTACTTTCAAATGCAACATTTTCAACAGTGTAACATGTCAAAATATATTAAATATTTCAATAATTTATCCAGGAAAACAAAACATAAAGAGCATTTTTATGCCAAAATGCTGATTCACAGCCAATTTTACAGAGCCACTCACCTAACATTGTCATGTTTCTGGATGTAGATCTTGTGAAACATCATGTCTTCCTTCTTAGCATTGATGTCAGCCTTCATTTCCATGGCAACGTGCCTTGGCAACACTGAAAGCAGCAGGCGTTCCTGGGAAACACACACAAAAAGAAAACAGATCAAAACCATTCAAACTACGTAAGGTGTCGCATTTCTACTAGTAAGTATGTGTGAACATCGTGTGTTTACAAGGGATTTTTTTTATTTATTTCCTTGTGGAAGAACAGCTCTGGTGTATCTTTGTTTCTTGGATTTAATAGATAAAATCTGTGACCTTTTATCACACCACCATGCAAATCTACATTATTTTTAAAACAGGGACTTTTCTAGAATCAGTTTTATTTATATTTATCTAACTTTGTAGCCAGTAACCCCTACGTTTTTAAATTAATTCTTTAAATTCAAAACATTTTGGATGTTTAACAGTTACGCTTTACTTTTTACTAAAAGTTTTACAAATTAACTAATAAACATGTTTAAGAACAAAATTAAGCCCTGCAATTTACTCATCTATGACTTGTGAAACATTTAATGCAGTAATTTGACATTTTTGACGTCCAAGATAGTAAACTGAGGCATCCTTTAATAATTCAAAATATTTCAGATATTTTCAAAATAAATTCCAGTCATTTAAATTGTTTGACTGTATTTGGGGTTTTTTTCTGCTGTTGATCTGCAGTGAAGAATGACATAGCTTGGAAAATATCTTCACCCTCACACAGAGGTACACAAAAGCATCGCAGGACGGCAGCAGTGTGAACTGTCCCTGTAGCTGCTGGCTGATGGGAAACACGCTGGGATGTGCTGGGATACATGGTGTCTGTGAGAATGTCGCAGCGGAGAAAAAAAAAACGTTCCAGCTCCTCCCTTTCTTCATTTAATACCTCATGAGAGGAGTGTAAAGCATTTGTATAAGAGTTAAAAGTTTTTAAATGTGTGGATGAAGTGTTTAAGAGTCTATGAACAACTGTGGATTTTGGCAACTTTGATGAGAATTTCCTGTCATTTTCCTAAACAAAAACTCTGTAGTAAAGTTTTCTAAAAAAACAACAATTTTATTAGATTGTAAACATAACCAGATACAATATATACTGTTTTACTTTTCCAAATGTGTTTTTTACGGAAGCTGAAAAAGGCCTGCCATACTTTTTTAATCGTTTTCTTGTGATAACGAGATCCACTATCTCATTATCACCATAAAACAAACTTCATTTTCTCATTTTAATAAGATATTGAAGAATATACTGTGGCGTCTCTCTCTCCCTTTCCTGCACTAAGGTGCTGAGACTTAGCCTGTAATGAGTCTCTTTATTTTGAGGTTAAAAACAAAAACAGCAGAAGAAAACGCTCCACAAAAGTTGATTTTTTGTCTATTTTTTGATTTATTAGTGGATCTTCGCTCCTCAAACATCTTAGTTCAGTCTCATGCACAAGCCTTCTCCCTTTAATTCAAACAAACAGGTTGAATGACAGAACAAACAGAACCCAGGGCCACAGAGGGTCTCTGAGTGATGCGTTCACTGAGCTCCTGACATTAACGGACCCAAACAGCCACTCAGCCCAACTCAGTCCGCAACAATACTTTTTTCCACTTCATATAAAGCAGTTTTTCAGAAAAATGTTGACACTACTAAATCATTAAATTATAAATTGATCAGTTCTCATGGTGTTTGACATTTTCTGTGATAAACTGCTTTGTTTTGCTGCAAGCTCAGTGAACGCATCAGACAGAAATGCGTGGCGGCCCGGGTTCCGTCATTCAACCTGTTGTCATGGGTTTTAAGGAAAGAACCAACAGAACCCTGGGCCGACGAGAGTCTCTGCCTGTAGAACACCAGAAGAACTTAACAATTTGTAATTGATTAATTTAATTACGTTGGACATTTTCTCTGACAAACTGATTTGTTTTTCCGTAGTTTGTAGAAAAATGACAAAAGTATATGAAAGTGGAGTGAGTGGAGCTGTTTGGGTCCGCTAATGTCCGGAGCTCAGTGAACGCATCACTCAGAGACGCTTGTCGGCCCTGGGTTCTGTCGGTTCTGTCATTCAGCATTCAAGGGGCGGGGGGCTACAGAATGTTCTTCATCATTTCGTTATCACGAGAAAACGATAAAAAAAAATAGAGCAGGCCGTTTTTAGCTTTCGTACAAAACAGAATTTGAAAAATAAAAGATTATATAATGTATTTGGTTATATTTACATCTAATAAAATTGTTCTAGAAAACTTTACTATAGAATTTCATAGCAAACAGTATATTGCTATCACGAGAAAACGATCCAAAAAAAAAAAGTCAGAAAGACTGTTTTCGGCTTCCGTAGGTTTGATTAATCTAGAAGTTTACATTTTTTAGGACGAAGGCTTAGGGAACAGGTGTGTGCCGCCCCTACCTGCTGCTGATTCTCCCTTTGCAGATGAAGCCGGGCTTGGATGTATCCTCTCGTCTCCTGAAAGGCTTGCCTCTGTGACACTTCAGCGGGGTAGTGGGTGCAGATGCCAATGATGTTGGTGCACAGGAAGATCAGGACATTAGCACTCACCTGCAGAGGGCACACACAGGAAACATACATTCGCCATTAATTATGAAAAGTCTCTTCTTTGGATCTTTGCGGACACTTTTTCCATACTTTGCTTTGTGATTCAGACTTAGCAAATCAGCAAAACTCATAAATCTGTAATAGAAGGTCTGTTGGAGCCTTTTCCAGTCATCGTCACGCAAAAGCTGAGAAACACCCGGAAAAACATCCCTGTTACGTCAAAGAGTGACACACAGGACCATAGGACTATGATCATTCCGTTTTTGAATCCTGCAAGCACAAACATTAAATTTGTGACAGCCCTGCAATAAGCATGCCTTTATAATGAAAATTGAGCAATTGAACTAAAACTACAACAAATTGCAAAATCCATAAATGCAACAATAATTCTCTTTTCGCTGTAATTTCAGAAATATTTCAAATTTTATGGGTCTCCATTGTCGGATATGTTTTACACATCACATATATTTCCTTCAACAGGAAACAGTCCCAGTTGTTGGGATTGTTTCCCCCCTCCTCACCTCCACCACTAATCTCCTTGTCATTATTACAGCAGCCATGTGTGCTGCAGCCATAAACTCCACACAATAAGGTTGCAATCAGCTGGAGGGAGTCGGTGGTTCAATGTGACGCAGTGATAGAATAACCTCCTGCATCCAAAATGTTTTCCTGATCTGATTTGTGGGAATTGTTGTTGACCTGACACAGGGCCATTTCCTTTAAGAAAAAAACGTTGCTCCAATTCCCAGGATGTACTAGACAGCCCCTCACTTATGGACGCTAAAAACGGCACCAGAGGGAAAGTCTGCACATCAACAGGGTCGGGGACAAATATTTAATATGTAAATGTTCATTCGAAAAGAGATTCTGGTTTGAAACTGCAAAATATATATACATAAATATATTTTCTGTTACATTTCTAAGGGAAATTGTTTTTACTAACATCTGTTGCAAAAAAGTAACTTCACCACAGCAGCAATAAATCTTTCATAAAGGATGTTTGAGTTATAAAATGTGAAAAAAACAAACATTAAACCTTGCAGAATCAACAATGGATGTTGAAATTTGCACTCATTGTGCTTAAAAAGAACATTTACAAAAAGGATGTTTGTTCATGGTGCTGTGATCCGGCAATATTGTTCTTCCACACAAATTTTTTAAAAAGAATCTTCCTTTTAGCCTTTAAATGGATGTTTAAAGTTTTAAAGCATTTAAAAGAATTCTGTCATTTTTTTTTTCAGATTTAACAAAATCGCAACACACTTCCAGCAAAGTTTAAAGTTTCAAGTAAAGTCTATTGTTTCAAGCCAGGTTTCCCCATCAATTTACATTTCAATCATTTCAATGAAAACTTAAGTTTCATTTTATGTTTTTTGTGGGTTTTTTAGGGCATTCTGTGGTGTTTTATAATTTTATTTTTAGATGTTTTAAACCTTATTGCAGCTGCATTAAAACTGCTTTATAAATAAAGTTTGAATTTGAAAAACTTTATTGGCCAAACAGTTTATTTCTTAAAGCTCCATTTGCTGCAGCCAAATAAAATACACCCACAAACGTCTTAGATTTTCTGTCAAATCACAGCATTTCAAATAATAAAGCATATTTATTTTTTAGTTTTCGGATAACTCTGAGATGTAAAGTGACTAAGCAACACTGACAAGTAAGCATAGTGAAGCACTACAAGTTATAAATTATAGTTTGTAGAAGTAAGTATGAGCAAAAAAAACACAAATGATTACTTTAAAAATATATTTAGTTAATATAATAGTTTAGAAAATTCATACCTGTGAGTTTATAAAGATGTTCATTTAGTCAACAATGGATGTTTAGGTCGACCTAGCGTTAGCATTAGCCGTCCTATGGAAAATTCCTTTAAATTCCATTAGCATCAAGCTAACGGACTTTAGCTGTATGTGCTAAATCGATTAATCTTTTTATGAATCGATTATTGATCTGTTAAGCTTAAATCGATTCAAATCAATTAATCAATTTTATCAACCCAGCAGTAAAATGTACTAAAGTGAACGCAGAGATGATCAGTGAGCATGCTGCATCTCGTTTGGCACCTTCATAGAAAAACATGCTACACTGAAACTAGGTCAATCAGGAGGGCATGGAGAGGACAACAGCTTAATTCATCTTCCAAAACATGGAAACTTCTGGTATGGATTAAGATATTTGTTACCAAAAATCACAAAAAACAGTGTCACCTGACTATACACAAAGCAGTATTATTTGTTCTCGCTGAAGGCGTGCACCGGCCTTGATTGAATCGGGCCTTTTTGTTCATAGGCATGACACACTGACGTGCATCCACCTTCTCACATTTCAGCGTTTTTTATTTTCTAAAAACCCAGAGGTGTAGTTCATGCAGACTGTGCGTCAGCTGCTGTTATCCTAGATTGTGTTACTTCTGCTACCTTTTCTCGTCAAACCTCCACTATGGGGTATAGATTTTGTCGTGTTCCAATAATTGCAGCAGTTCAGTAAAATGATCCTGGCTGGAATCAGAACACAGCTAAACACGCCACTTCCTCGTGAGGATGTATTGTTTTTTTTTTAAATCGCTGTGTACTTTGTACAATAATAGTCAGCTTTTTATGATGCCTAGCTGAAAGTATGAAGGTTTTTTTTTTTACAATTTACAATTTAAGATGTTTTTAAGGAGGACTCACGTGTAAACAGAAGCATAAACGAATGCATGCATATGTATCGTGGCTGCAATGAATTCTGGGAAGAGCAGTGTCACAGAAATGAAAATAGAAAAAGATGGGTAATGGAGAAGGGAGTCTAAAAAAAAAAAAAAAGCAAACAAGGGGCGGGATAAAACACCAGACAAGGCAGATAACGCTGACGAATGACAGTTGTTGAGGGTAAAAAGGAAATAAGTGGTCTAAAGAGGCAGGATGAGGAAGGAAAAGGACAATGTAAGGATGACAGCGGTAGGAAGAGTACGAATGAGTGAGAGGGTGAAAGGGGGGCATGACAGATATGGGCCACAGTGACATTAGGCAGATGGCTCAGAGTGCTCAGCTCTGTTTACTTTACTCTCACTGTTCAAGCAAAAGCAGGCATCAGAGAAAAGCAAAACCAGCCGCATGTTTGCATGTGGATGTTTGGTACAGTAAAAACATTCAAATCAGGGTATGTTTTTTTTAAATTTTTTATTTCCATGAGCCACAGCTCCCAAAAGCTATAGGGAATGTGTAGGGATTCCCTCAACCTCCGTGTCTGACCAGACCTAAAGTAATTGCTTGCTTTTGTCAAGAGTTCACGGGGAGTCAGTTTGCAGAGTACACAGTAAGGTCCTGTGTTTACGCAACAGTCCTCCACCTTTTTTTTTTTTAGGATCCCTGCGTGCCAGCTTTTACCTGCTACCGGCAAGAGGCAGCAACACTTCCTTCTGGAGCGAGAACACTTGTTCACTGCGTCCAATTCATCACTACAGCTTCTGTTTTACTAGTTCAGGGATCTGTTATGTTTAACCCTAAAAGAGCCATTTGGTTTGGTTTCTTACAGACCAAACTACACTATTATTTACAAAAATATCCTTTAATTGTGTTTTTGTCACTATTTAGCTATTCATTTATCACATGTAGCTCTTAAGTATTTACAATAAGTTTGACATGTTTTCCTATATTTCCTTTCAAAATAAAATACATTCTAATTCTAAATAATGTGAGATAATTTCTATTTAAAAAAAGCTAATAATAAATTTAGAAAACGTAACTAACAAACCCATTATTTACTCAAATCACTAGTATTTTTCTTTAAAGCCAAAGAGCCACAATGGAGGCAATTAAATGATGGTATTAAATGAAAGTTAATACAAAAAATCTCTTTTTTTTCCCTGTAAAAGCAGTTGTCATTTCGCCAGAGGTGACTTAAGGACTCACTCTAACAAAAATGTATGTATGAATCTATTTATGTAGCCTGGACAGATATAAAAACACACAGCAGAGTAGCAGAGCAGCAGCCGTATACAGTAGTAATGCTTTTAGCAAGAGCTAATATTCCCCAAATGGGCTTTTCATACAGTAAAGGAATGACAATAAGATAATATATAATTATTTAAAAGTCATATATGTATCAAAAAGATTAAAAAATACCCCCAAACAATGTTCTAATGGAGAACATTTATAATACATTTTTCAAATGACAGTTTTGTGCGGGATTTCATATTGTGATTATTATCAGATATAAAGGGGTCGGCAAATACAAGAACTAAAACAAAAAAAGAATCGCAATTAATTTTGTAAAATTTATTCCTGGCCCTAAAATAATTTAAAACTAAATCTGTGCTTCTCAGTATTTCTTTACTTAAATCGTGTTGAGTTCAGGAGAAGATGAAAAGATGAGGTTTGTGACGCAGCAACAGAGTCTTTATTCTCCGCTACAATTCTGTAGCATCCACTTGTAGACAAATAGATCCATTAAATTTGTTATTTCATCATGTGAGCTGCCATCTGGCTCAAAACCATACGGCTGGAAAGCCCTGATACTGCTCGCCGTTCTATTTTTTGCTATACGCTAATGTTAGCTTGGGCTTGTGAGATGCTATAAGCTAGCTGGAGAGTGTCAATTAGCCAGAGGCTAACTTCTAATGAGTCCCTGTATCTCTGCAGAAACTATGTCTTAAAAATGACACATAATTTGGGCTAAAAACTACATAATCATAATTAAAAGCAAACTGGGGACAATTTAACAACAGAAAGAATATAGTTGGAGTGGGACTTCAAGGGAGGGGTCAGCAATCCAGTCAGCCTGTAGAGAGGAACTCGGCCTAATCCCTGGTCATCAAAATGGAATTATGTAAGAGTTGATCTGAAGAACACCGGACAGGAAAAACAGGAGTCACACTCGTTGTTCTGCAGTGTGGATTAAAGTGCATTTTGTCACGAAAAGATCAATCAATCATTGCTCAGCGTGACTCTGGATGCATTTCTGAATCGATAAAAAACATTCTCTGATCATGAAAAGAAATCGTTCGATTCCAAACTTTATACATTTCTGTCTTTTATAAGCTGATTAACTTTTTTTATCGGTTTTGATTGTTTCAATATTATTTTTTCATCCAACTTTCATAGAAAACATCCACTCTAAAGTTTTAGATGTATTACTTTATTCAAACACAGCATGGCTTCAGTGACCAATGACACACAAAATAGTATCTTTATGACAACACAATCTTCACTGCTCCTCTATCAGGATCATACAGCTGCAGATTCTGTCTCCTGAAAACAGTTTCATCCATGTGACTCTCAGCGTGTGAGAGGAATATTCTAGCATTTTTGAAATGTTGTATGATGAAATTAACACAGCAGCAGTTGACTTTAGCAGGTCATCAATGAGCTCACATCAATAATGGATCAAACTTATGAACAAATTTTTCAAAGGCCCACAGGCCTCCTCTCAGGGAGGAACCCGTACCAGGAGGTTACAGGTCCTGCATCACAGGTTGCATTGCAACACAAGCACAGCAAATATTTCTGAAGTCCAGTCTCCTCCTGCTGAAATCAATCTAGTAAATTCAAGAATTTCTTAAAACTAAAACTAAAACTTAAAACTATTTTTGGAAATTATTTACAATATGAGCAAATATGTTTTTGATTTTCTAATCTCAGCATTCAAACATAGATTTATGTCAGTGTAACTGGGCCTTTTTAAAACCAGGTTACAGACAACACATTTACTAACCGTTACATACAGTTAATGTACTTTCAGTGGTGCCTAATGTCCAAAAGTGAGGTGAGCAACTTTTTCACTTTTTTTTTGTTTTGTTTGCAGTTTAAAAGTCATTCTGAATGAAATAAGTAGACAACAGTTGACGTGGACAAAATAATCCTGAAATGAATCTTATTTTTCATTTCTTAAAACGATATAATACGAGAATTGTGCAATTCTGATGTCTGTGCAGCTAGCAGAGTTACAGAGACACAAAAGTTCTTGCCAAATCACAACATAAACACACAAATTACACACAATTTTCATTTGAAATTTTAGACTGTAGGTTCTGACTTCAGTGTTTTTAAATGGCAGCTGATTCTTACTATTCAATGACTTTATATTTTTTTATTAGGGTTGGGCATCAATAATTTACAGGAATTTATTCTATTTGATTCACCCGAGCCTGGATCGATTTGATTCTGATCTTCTTCTTTTTTTTTTTTTGTTCTTTTAATCCACTCAATTCAATTTGATTCAATTCCATTTGACTGCACTGTTTACACATTTAGATACATCTTTTTAGAAATACATCAATGATCTAAATATTTTTTAAGATATTCATATTAATCTGATACAGTTCACATTCTGTAAAATGTATTAGTCAAATTATGAAGAGATTGTTAATACCATACAGTGTTACATGGTTTCTCAAATAGAGAAGCTCCATCAATTGTTCTGCCTCTCCTGGAGGTCATTTCAGTTTGGCCACTAGGTGGCAATCACACCATAGTATTATAGTTATTCCAGAAGAAGAAGAAAGTATGAGCAAAAAACTGTGTTTTAGACCACAAATGGTCAGATTTAAAAAAAATATTATCTAAAAAGACTTTGGAAAAGTCATGCCTGTGAGTATAAAAACGTCTTAATTTAGTCAGCAATGTAAGTTTAGTTCGACTGAGCGTTAGCATTAGCCGTCCTATGGGAAATCCCTTAATACGTTAGCATCAAGCTCACTAAAGTGATTTATCCAATCAGCTTTGAGACTCTTCTAAATGCACTTTTACTCCTTTTTTAACTGTTGATTCCTGCAGGAATTGTGTTCTTTTTACCCCCTGAAGGTGTGCAAAAGCCACGTGTGCACAAAAATATAGCTTCTAATTTACTATAAACAACAGTAGGAAAGTCTGGAAAACGTTTTTTATTTTGTAGCTTGGATCTGTGTTTTTTTTTTATTATTTTTTACCGACACTCCCCTGCATGTCAAAGCGATGCCTGTTTGAATGATTTGTTTAGTTCTGGGCTTCCCGCCACCCGTAGCTTGTACTTCCTCTTACTATGTATTCACAGATTAGTTGCTTCAGGCAAAGAAACCGAGCTAACTGTAACAAAACTTCTGCATATTTTTGGCGGTTTGCATAATTTGGATAACAAACAACTTCCACACTTTTTAAGCAGCTGCTGTTATAGGAACTAATTTATCATAAAAACTTGTTTCACCGCTCAAATTACATGTGCATGGAGCAGAAATATACATTACTGCTTTGTTTGTGTTGTAAATAATATTGCAATATAATATTTTAAGGATTAATCTATGTGGTTTCAGGTTTTTATTGTTTCTGGCTTTAGGGTTTTAAACCAAAAGTCAACAAAAAGATATTTGATTAAAAGTTGAAAAACATTTTTGTGTTTTTTTTATATTAAAAAGTAACTTTTTAAACAGAAGAATCTTTCAGAGTTGTGATTTCAGCAATAAATGATCAGATTTTTTTCTCAAACCTTTATTTAAAAAACATCCCAACCTGCTAGCTTTGTATGTACTTTAAAAAGACAGTATTTTATATGCAGTGACTATCCAGCATGTGATGGTCTGGATCCAAATGCTGAGTCATCTCAAAGCGATAGAAATAAGCTTTTAATGCAGATAGAACCATTTTAGTGCAGTGACTCTGAGAAAAGTGTTTTATCTGCTGCGGTGTTTGAATTCCTAAAGACCAGAGCTCCTAGAATCCAAAGATAAGAGTAGAGCTGTTAACACTAGATACTAAACCAGAGGCTTGGATGTCATAAAAATGTTATAGAGTTAATTATCTGCCTGGTAACCTCTAAAGAAACACAAGATTACTACCTTTTGTCGTGCAAACAAACTTTTCAGTCAAAAAATAGTCTTTTTCCTACAGCTAACTACTGATTTTCTGCCTTTTAAGATGTAAATATTTAGAGATGTTTTAAAACTTTTTATAGACTTAGCGTACATCACGTGT
>NC_050518.1:15113276-15115052 GCF_002922805.2 Oryzias melastigma | reverse complement strand
TCAAGTCTATCAATAAAAAAAATAAAAAAAATCCCACCGAGCTAGCATAAACTTTATCTAAGAGGGAGATAAGCGGTCTGTATTTGTGAAACATAAAAAACCAAAAAGGATTCAGCCGCTCAGATAAAAGACTCCATGTTGTTTGGTAATAATCAAATCTGTAAAGAAGTTCTTTGACACATTTCAAGTAGATAAAGGATTTTAGGATTAGTGTGATAAGGAAACACACCTAAGCTTTATTGGTTCACATCAAAATGTTTATAATCGTTTACTCAGGTTCAGCTTAATATAGTAGACCTACTGGAAAATCTTTTGGTGTTTTTAACATGTTGATGGAAATAAAGAAAAGGAAGCTTAAAATTGTATTTCTGAGTATTTATTGATTCAAACTGCTGTGAATTAGGAGCAGACAAAAAAATATCATTTGATAAAGATCTTATTTGTCATGTAGAAAATGCTCTGGGCGTCCTCCGCTCTGTTCTGATGCACAAATTGCACACATATAGATCCACGTACGTTTTTGTTTTCCTCGTCTGAGCTGGAATCTGACTCAAAACTGTAAGTTGCACCATTTTTGTCCTAGAAAAGGACACAGGTTTTTTATTTTTGCTTAAAACAACATGATCATAATATAAAGGGACCAACTTTTTGAGTTTTTAAGTGTTTTATACTGTTCATTCCTCACTATAAAGAACTCCAAATCTGTATTTTGATCCATGCATTTAAGAGTAATCCGCTAAAAACCTGCGCTCCCAACAGCAGCCCCTCCCATACCCACAAAAACAAGCAGGTCCTCATGTGCTGATGTCACGAGGTGAGAACCGCCCCTCCAGGAAGAGTGTGCTCCGCCCTCAGGCTAACACAAACAAAGCTAGCAGCTCGAGCTAGCAGTTTTCAGCTAGTTTATTATATGGATATTGTTTATTCGGAACGCTTTTACAACAGATCAATCAATGATTGAGGTGGAACTTTAAGTAAATGTGATGATCAAGGTTAGTGCTGAGCGATATGGAAAAAAATACATATCCTATTTGTTATTTCAAATCACAATAACGATATATGTCACAATATACCACAATAAAGTATATTTTCAGTTATTCTCTGAAAAAATTTAACAAAAATGTCATTACTTACTTTTCTCTGACTTTACTTCTTCAAGTCACATGTAACTGAATAGCTACAAATGAGAAACGTTTACTTAAAGTGCACAACAGTTTCCAGTTTCTTCGTAGGAAAACACATTTTTGAACAAAAGTTAAACAAATAAAACATGATAGAAATGATAGGAGAGAAATGGCGCGATAAGACACTTTTCTATCACCCACATGATCTGTATCGCCAGATCGCCCAGCACTAATCAAGGTAAATTGGATTAGTTACTGCATGTCTTACATGAACAGTGAAACTAGAGTTTTTAAGATGGCATCGTATCATCCAGAGAACCAATTACCAATTAATGGAAGTAAATAAGAAAAAAAAAAGCTTTTTAGATTTTTAATTGTTTAATCTCTTTTATCTCTCCATTGTGGCTCTTTGGACAAACATAATATAAGTCAGAGGGACTGCTGACCCACCCATCCCGACTGTCAGAGTCAGCAGCTCCCCCTAACCAAAACTACCTAAAGAAAACAAACAAACAAACAAAGCCTGCAAACAAAGACTACAAAGGTCCAACCCCAAACTAAAATAACAAAACCCAGCAGTGTAAGACTGCTGACGTCAAAGAGGAGAAAAGAATAAAATAAATAAATAAAAGAAAAATAAAATATATTTTTT
>NC_050518.1:15093761-15112359 GCF_002922805.2 Oryzias melastigma | reverse complement strand
AAACACAACTAAACTGTTTTAGATCAAATTAAAATGAAAGTAAATATAGAAAACATTCAAGATTGTAGAAGAGATCAAAATTCTCCTCCATTTATAACCACTATGTGATCTTCATGAGCAGCTAAAGTGTAAACTGACCCAGGTGATAAGTAATGATTAGTAACCTTTAGACAAAGTTTTGATCGTCATAAAACTCCATTCCAACAGCAATCCACAACTGTTGATGTGTAATCTGCAATTCAATGCAGTTCATATTTTTTCTTTTTGAAGTTCAGAAAAATTCAAATATTTGCAGAACTTTACTGTATTTTTTTAAATAACTTTTACTTAACCAGGAAAAAACCCATTGATATCAAGATCTTTTTTATAAAGGTGACCTAGCCAAAAGGTCAGCAGCATATGATGCAAAACATTATAAAACAAAACAAAATAATTGGAAAATTACAATTTAAAATTAAAGTGCAGCAAAGTTTATGCTACAAAAGGAAACTCTCTTGACTTTTCAATGATTTTCTTGCTTCTAAATTATGTTTTTGCATAAACTCCTGAATTCATGACCACAGATTAAACATCCCTTAACTAATTCTTTTTTTTTAATTCATACATTTATAGTTAAATGAAGTCTGGATGCATTATTTTTAAATAATCTATCAATTAACAAGTAAAGAACAGGTATAATTGAGGTAAATTTATTCAAAAACATAAAAATGTCCTTGTTAAATTGGAAAAATTTGTTATATTTCCAAATATCAACAAGTCAAAAAAACTTTAAATCTGGCCAAAATATAGGAAATGATCAGTTCATAATACTAACATATACAGTATGCCAAAAACAAAAGCTTACTTAGCAACTTTATAGTGTTTATATGTTGCTTAATGTTTAAAATAAAACTTAAATAAAATACTTAAAGTTTTTGAAAGTTTTTTGTGTTTTTTCTAACATTTGATAACACTAACATTTGATTACATAAAAAATATCATTGCTGAATGGAGTTTGATCCAACATGAATGCGGATTGATTTCATATCTATGTGCCCTTTTGGTCAGTCACGCACTTTTCACTTGAGGTCAAGCCAAAAACAAAAACATGATCAAGAGTTCTGTGGATGAATCAACCATGTGACCTTTGTGACAGCGAAGGTGGTTCTTCCCTAAAATCCTGATAACGGATGAGCGAGGACGGTGGGCGCCCAGCTGAGGATCGCACCTCAGCACAAAGCTTTTGTTCGGCTGCAGGTTGAGCCTTTGTGAAAGACGGCGCCTGGACAAACATTTGCAAAGCTTTTAACTAAACACAGACTTCCCACTCATGCCAGGTTTAACGGCAAGAGGCAGGCAAAAGTTCCCCGGAAAATCCCAAAGTTTTCAGGCTGAATGAGGCCTAGAGAGACACTCCAGTATAGAAAAGTTGTATTTATGATTTTTAGTCTTTGAGCATTCATTGTCACTGCACTATCAAAGGTTATTTTTCTTTGATAATTCGTTTTTTACACAGTTTCTGGCCCCTCCATGTGTCTTTGATAACCATGTGGTTGTAAATGAGGTTAATAGTTAAGAAATGTGCATTGATAGTCACTCTGACAGCAACAAATCTGCAGCTTTTTATTGTTTAACAGCACAAAAATGGCTTCCTTTTTATTATTGGTTTAACAGGTCCAAAGTGCCTCGCTTTTTCATGGCATTTAAAGACCAATTCTGATTAAAAGTGTGTTTTTGGTGTTTTTTAACATATTCTTGCAGCATTTTTCTGATGATGGAGGACATATATAAAGAAAATTGAGATTAAAATTGCAATTCTGAGTATTTTTTTATTCAAATTGCTGTGAATCGGGAGCAGATGAATAAATTGCAGTTCGAAAAAGCTCGTATAAAATCTACACACTCCATACTTTGCTATATTCCGATGCATTCACTTGCAGACAAATAGATCCGTGTACGTCTTTGTTTTCCTCATCTGAGTTGGAATCTGGCGTACTATTTTAGTAGCACTGGTAATAATAGGTTAGGGGTGTGAGGGGCTGTAAGCTAGCTAAACAAAGGGGTGATGGGAAGTCAGAGAAGGCTTACTTTGTGTCAACTAACCTTTTTTTTATTTTACCCTGAGCAGCAATTTCCCCATCAATTCAGTCCTCTCAAAGAGACTTGCATGTGTGTTTGGTTCCAGGTAGCTCTGTGTACTCAGTGTGAGCTTCATGTCTGCACACAGCTCACATGTCCTTATCTGAAATGACCAGCAGCACATCCACAGATAAATAGTGAACCCCGCCTGCCCGCTCCGCTGCCTCACCCCTTCACGCCGTCTGTCTGGAGTAAAATGTCTGCTCCTGTGGTGATTATGTGTCCCATCAGAGAAGAACTTCTAAGCAAAAAGAGGAATATTTTAGAGTGTATAAAACTGTACAAATCTAATATCTCTGTGATTTCCCTGGTCTTGTGAATCTGGACTAGACAACACTGACTTTGGAAACCGTTTTCCAGGAAGTTTCCAGAACAGACTCATTCTCAGTTATTCTTAGTCTCTAAATACTGTCATCTGTGCCGCTGACATGAAACAGTGTCATTTGGACAAAAAAAGAGCACCCTTCTGGACCACATTTGTTGAAACGCAAATCAGGGTTTTATTTTAAACTCCAAATGTCAAGTATGTAATTACAGAGAAAGCTGATTTTCCACTGCTCTTTTGGAGCACAACCATCCTATTCATCTTATACCGGGAGTGGGTTTACACACACATGTATATATACGTGTGCTCCAACAGGCGGTTTCTGAACTGCTTTGAGGAATCATTTGAATTTAAATTCAAATTCAACTTTATTTACTTTTCCTGTTGCAGTCTGCAACTTGCACAACACCTGAAAGCGGGTTACATAAAAAGAATAAATCATGAAAATAAAGGTAAAAATTGTAATCATAATAAAATACGAAACAAACAGGGAAAACCAGTCCAGAAAATTGAATTAAAACATGTAGAAATGTTAAAGAAGATTTTATAAAAGCTTCATAACAAAGATTACTTTTAATATCGCTCTACCCAATTCACTTTGATTCAATTCACTTTTGAGTTTACACGATTTACACATTTGTTTAGAAATCTATCTATATATATATATTGAAGATATTCTCATTAATCTGACACAGTTCCCTTACTGTAACATTTATTATTGAAATCAAAATGAGATTGTTAATAGCATACAGTGTTATATGGTTTCTCAAACAGAGAAGCTCCAACAATTGTTCCGTCTCTCCTGGAGGGCGTTTCAGTTTGGCCACTAGGTGGCGATCGCACCCTAGTATTACAGTTTATTCCAGAAGAAGAAGAATGAGCAAAAAACTGTCACTGTGTCCGAATTCCCCCCTAACTATTAAAAACTTTATAGTGCGGGACTATACAGTGCCCTGGATTTTAAAGGTAATTCGGACACGATGCTTACTACTTTTCTTTTGTTTTCTAAACACCGGATTTGACGTCATCGATTTCACAAAGTGAAAATTGAATAAAAACGAACTTTTACTGTGTTTATTTATGACTTCACTGTGTACTGATGGTGAAAATGTGGATCGGTTCGTCAAATATAGCATTTAAACAAGTTTTTTTGTTCTAAATTGTTCAACCGCAATGCATTGTGGTCTAAATCTCGTGACCATCGATGTATGATAGTTTTTTTGCAAAGACTTCTGGGAAATTTTGAGTGCACTCGATTTGAAATTAGTAGATTCGGACTGCACTAGAAAATGGCGAACGCACTATATAGTGATGGGGGGGAGAATTCGGACACAACCAGTGTTTTAAAACACAAATAGTTTATTTTTTTTAAATATTTCCTTAAAAGAGTTCATACCTATGAATATATAAAGATGTTTAGTCAGCAATGAGTGCTTAGTTCGACTGAGCGCTAGCATTAGCCATCCTATTGGAAATCCCATTATACATTAGCATCAAGCTAGTGGAGTTTAGCTTTATGGGTTAGATCTCTACTTTAATAGATAGATTATTGATCTATTAAGCTTAAATCAATCCTGATCAATTTTATCAACACAGCCAACTATGTGCATTTGTTTCTTAAAAAAAAAAAGACTTCATTCAGTTGAGGAAAGACCGGTTAAGGATTCCTCCTGAGAGTTTCCATCTGCACTCACTCAACAGCAACGACTTGCTCCTCCTTCCTTCCATCCATCTATCCTCATTATATGATCATAAGGTTGCTGGAGCCTACCCAGCAACTTTCGGGTGCACCCAGGACAGCTTGGCAGTCCATCGCAGAACCCCCTCATTCTTCAGTTGTGTTTCTGTAAACACAGTTTGGGACAAGCTGGGGGTCCTAACACTGAAGAATCACACACCACACATTTCTGTTGGCAAGCAGGCGGGTGTGACTTCTGCAGAGAGAGTGTGAATAGCCAAGCTTTCTAGCACTGGAGTTGCAAGTGCGTTTTTGTTGAGAAATACCAACAAAATCAGCATAAAAATAGAAAGCTCGCTGGAAAAGAAAAGCTTATTTTTCTATACCAAAGTTGTCAGCAGCAGCGATGGTTACGCGGTCACGCCGCTAACACCAAGAGCTGACGACATCCTGTGTGTTTCTCCCTCTCGACTCCCCACCACCCCCTCTCATATGGCCTCATCGCCACCATGTTTAATTATAAACTCCCAGAATTCACGTTTTCTCGTCCTCCAAAAACCGTTTTGTTTCTCAGCTGCAAGTTTGACCTGGTTTTTCAAAGCCTTTTTTTTCTCTTTTATTATTGTTACTTCAGGCAGCAGTTACCAAACTGGGTCTTGACTGCTTGAGCTGTAGTTGTTTCCATGGCAACAGCTTGACCAACTAAACAGGAGTACTGACGGAGACACTTTGTTATGCTGTTTATTCCCCGCAAGCCTCTGAAGTGATGGTGAAGGAGTGATAACTCCTTTCCCAGAGCTCCTAGGTTGGATGGATGATGCTGTGTGTGAGTGTACGTTCATACAGGTTTATAATTTAAACGGTTCATAAATATGAGGGGGGAAAAAACTATTTAGGATTCAATTTCTTAAACAAATTTGTGGATTTTTTTTTAAATCTTAAAATATTCCAGCATCCTGGTTGTGTGCAACTGTGCATGTGACAGGTATCCTCGTTAAGATGCTGCAGCCGAGTTAAAGACACAAATTATTTATCAAGGAGGCTGTGCGAGGAGTGCGTGGGGAGAATATCAGATTCTCAACCTGGTGCCCCGCCTCACAGATTCTTCTTTCTTTCGTACCACGCTTTCTGTTCTGCAGTAACTCTTACTACTCCTCATCACAAGGTGACAGCTCCTTCCAGATCTGGCAGGAAGTACACGATGTTGTTCCACAGCACGGAGAAGCTGTGGGGTCACCCAATACGGTTAATTCGTTTGGACAGAAGTTTGTCTGTTCTCAGGAGAAAAATCGAGAACTCGCCTAAAAAGGTCATTTTTGTTGAATCACACTTTTCAAATCCTAACTCTCCATGCATCTTAAAGATATATCGGGTTGCATTTTCTGAAATCACCTACAAAAAAAGCAATAAACTTCTAGAGATCTCATTTGGGATTGACAACAACCTGCCTGTGTCAAGGTGTGCGACAGCACAAATGGGTGTTCAGAGAGAAAAAGGGGGACGGAGTGATCTGCGTGGCGCTCTGACGCAGGCTCTGATAAGACCGTCCTGTGTGACGCAACAGTTTGCAGAAACACCAAGAGGCCTCTGGGATTTTTAGGAGCCAGAGTTTGACCTCTCACAGCACTTGTGTCAACAACGTCCCATGCAACAATGCAAGCCATTGTCAGGGGCCATAAAGCAAATATCTCAGGCGGTGAAGAATGTGACCAAATCTAGAAAGAAATAGTCATTGAACAGCTTATCAGCAGTGACCAGCGTGTGACTTTGTAACACGAGCCATGTCCGAAGGAACAACGGCGGGCACGCGGGAAGGACGGCTGTTGGGTGCTGAAACTTCCCAAACAGCTGCAGCACTGATGGAAATTCAACAGCAACCAGAAAGGAAGGGATCAACCACAACAAAGCAGGGGGAAGCACGCATGTACGCGCGCACGGACCGTACCGTTACAGCTAATTGATTTCAACAAGCAATTACAAAACTTGGTAACATGCGGACATGAGGATTAGCAGCTGAGTGAAGCTGACGTCCGACAAGTCCACCAGCAGACGATGTTTTTCCAGTCTATGCAAACGGGTCTGAATTTTGGATAATGGAGTTTTTTAAAAGCTCCAAAAACAGAAAGAAATGTGTAACAAGCTTTTTTAGGTTGTGCCAAAAAATTCAAACTTGAAGATTCTTGCACAAACTCGAACAACAGAAAGAAAAACAACATAAAGTTATCAAGAAAATAAAAATACTTTTATTAAAAATGGTAATATTTGATATTTTTCTAGATCTTAAATGTGAATAAATGAATCAAAACATCCATTTGTTTCAATTTTGTTATCTCTAATAATTATGTCTAATAAGAATTTTAAAAAATAGTCACTTGATATTTTATATTAACCCTTTGACACCAGAGCTCCAGTGTTTATATTCTTTAATTGTGTGAATGTTCACACTATAGTGATTCTCCTGCTCTTTTACGTACGTTTTTGACCCGTAAAAACTCAATCTCACTATCAATGATTTAAGCAATCTTGATATCAAAACGTTCAGCTCGTTCAGGACATGACATTTTTGGTATTTATAAACTTTATAGCTCTTGAAATATTGAGCAAAATATGCCCCTGTAGGAAATGAATGAGAAAGTCTTCACATTTCAAAATATTAAGTGGATTATCAACAAAACTTTAAATATATACATGGGCTATGTTTTTATCTTTTATAGGAATTTTCAAAAAGTTTGAGTTTACCTGATATTTTAGCAACATTCTAAACTTGTTTTGCCTAATTTGTATCTACTGGGGTTTTATAGGCTAATTTGGAGTTTAGCTTCTATTTTAGCAACATGCTAACGTTTTTGAGTAATTTAGTTTACTGAGGAATTATAGGTTATTTTGGAGTTTAGCTAGCATTTAAGAAATGAGCTAGCATTTTTAGCTAATTTGGCATTTTCTGAGGTTCTTTATACTAATTTGGAGTTTAGCTTCTATTTTAGCAACAGGCTAACGTTTTTAACTCATTTATTTTACTAAGGAATTTTAGTCTACTTTGGAGTTTGGTATTTAAGCAACAAGCTAGCTTTTTTTGGCTAATTTGGCATCTACTAAGGTTTTTTTGGGCTAATTTGAAGTTTAGTTCATATAAGCAAAACACATTTTATTTTTAAATGGCATGTATTGGGGATTTTTAAGCAATTTTAATACATTTTTTCAGAAATTTAGGTCAACTTCAGTGCTCTTTCATTGTACCTAAACAAAATTTCCAGTCTTTCAGCAAATTTAACATTATGCAAATAGCTTTTGCATTTAAAATCCCTTCAGCAATTAAACTGTGTCAGTAAAAAGCTTCAGCAACTACTTTCAGCAAAAAGTATTCACACTAGCATTATCACAAGTAATGCAATATTTCCAGTTTACTGGAACTTTTCAACCGCTATCAATGTAATTCCAACAGATTCTGAAGAAAAAAGCGATGTGAGTCACTTCTGGAATTCTGCTGGAATTATCGTGTTAACAGTTGAAAAGTTACAGTATGTTAAAAATGTTTTGTTTAAGCGTCAATGATGACTCCTCAGGTGCTGAAGAGTTAAATAAAGCAGCAAACATTCAAATTATTTACTGCAAAACTTTCCATTCACTGACAGCTTTTATATATTTTGTTGTTGTCCTCCTGTTTTTAAGTTATCATCTAATTATAGGAAGAAATGGCCTTAACCTCCTGAGACCTGGCGTCCACATGCGGAGACATGACATCATGAGGTTATATTACCATAGTAGTTAATTCTACTTAACTTGAACCCTGTGAAAACATTTGTTAGATGAAATGTTAGCTCAGGTCTTAAGAGGTTATGAGAATTTAAGTAAAAATTCTGGTAAAAAATTCTAAGATGCAGAGGTGTATTTTAAATTCATTAATTTAAGATGACAAAATATTGATCAAACTTACTGTGTTCAAGCTGTTGTCACTAGGAAAACATACAGCCTCACTGGTGAGATCTCACATGAACGGACTTGCAAATAGAACTTGTTTAGTTTTAAATGTGAAAAGGCCCTAAAGAGAATGTTTGAGTCTGTCTCGACTGCTTTGGGATTTTGAGGTTTTTTTCACATTCCTGATGACCCTTCTTGTAGAGAAACTCTCAACAAGCTGTCCTCACATCTTCATGTGTCTCTGTCGTTCCCGAACGGGCAAGCCCTCGTCCCCATTACCACATACAAACTGTAAATAGGAAATAATGACAATAATATCAAATCTGAACTCAGTTGTGGCGTTGGGAGTAAAACTAAAGACGCTCTCAAAACACATCTGTGAACTGATCTGTGCAAGGTTCTCAACAAAAAAACAACTGGGTACACTGGTACACATTGGAGCTCATTTGTTTTCAGGTATTATAAGAAAATTTGTCAATTCTTTGGTGACCCAAACCAGCAAACTCTGGTCCGGATGGAAACTAAGGTCTTGATTAGTTGCAAGTGAACCCTGATGTGTTTAATAGCTAAATGTTGGTGCACATTTTTTTCTACAGGCATGTTGCAGTAGTGAACACATACAACACCAAAGGGTAAGTGAGGGTAAGATGCAGAGGTGTCGTTTGGTTTTTTCCTGACCATCCAAATCCTGCAGACTGCCCAAGAGGCCCTTGAGTGCCGTTCACGTGACAACCCCATGCTAGCGGGCTCTTTACGGGATTGCCCATTGATCCTCCACAGATACCCCATATCAAGCCGTAAGAAAGTTCTGACTAACGACTAGAGCGTGGCATAAGGCCGGGCACCATACAACGTCTTAAGTGTGTACTCCCTGCATTATCCCGACAAATACTTTGCGTAACCTTTAGCACATACATGACAATTGTATCTTCCATTTTCAACGGGCCTTAAGGAAACTCAAAGACACAACTGCACTCACCTTATGATGCAACTTAAGCAGACCACAGCTCTCTATGACCCTCTGCTTGCCCGGACAACCCAAAACCCTCATATGGGAGCATGTGACTATAACTTAAAGAATCGCTTCAATGAAAACCTTATTTTTTATGTTTTTAACATGTTCTTGTAGCATTTTTCTCATAATGGAGGGTATACATAAAATAATTTAAGATTAAAACTGTATTTCTTTATTCAAATCATATTGGATCAGGGGCAGATGAAAACCCACAGTTTGAACTCCTGTGGGCGGGCCACAGCATCCCTTGTCTGCTCCAATTCAGAAGCATCCACTTGCTGGCAAATAGATCCATTAACGCCTTCATTTTCCTCGTCTGAGCTGCCATCCGGCTCAAAACTGCACAGCTGTATAACCGTTTCTTTTTATGCTACGCTAATGTTAGCTTGGGGTTGTTAGGACTTGTAAGCTAGTGGGAGAGAGTCTAAACAAAGGAATGATGGGATATCATTATAGGGTTAAAGTTCAGATGAACTCCTCAGCTCCGTAGAAACTATGTCTTAAAAAATGAAACCGGTTTCTTTACTTTGGGTAACACTTCATAATCATACTTAAAAAACCACTGGGAACTTTTTAAAAATAAAAAAAAGAACTAAAGGACACAAAATGTTGCACCTGGAGCTCCTTTTGTACACTAAAGACTGTCTGCATTCACAGTGCTAATGGACAACACCGGAGTTCAATAGTTTGGCTTTACACCACACCTCAGAAGGGCTTTAACACTTACCAATTCACACAAATTATTCAGAGAAAATAAACTCTGGTGCCCACAAAACAGCCCAGTGTGAAATCAAATGAATAGTTAATAAAGATCAAAGTAGTCTAAGCATAAAAGAAAAAGGCCCACAGGCTTTTTAGGAATGGGTTTTAAAGGGCGGTGGCCACGCTTGTTATATATGGAAGACTGTCAGGACTAGCCGGTTTTCTTTCTTTTTAACTTACTGGTATGCCTCTGTTCTTTCTTTCTAGAGTGTGGCGTCCAAATTTGAGCAAGTTTCAACACCAAAAAGGATATGATTTAAAGATATAATTATAATTTACATTTATCAAGACAAGAGAAAGTCATCATGAAAGATCAAATCCCCAATGAGGAGGGAAAACCATCAACTCCAAACCTGAGAAAGAAGGATTCCTCCTTTCAACACAAGAATCCCTTCAACCCAATCAAGACGGACATAAACCCGGAGGGGTTAATGAGTTATCGGAGAAAGAGGAAACACTTGTGCACAATAGTGAAGCGGTGATTGATGGGGCTGTACTCCGCACTGCTGGGCTGCAGCTATCTTATGGCGTTCATTCACGTAACGATGGCAAACAATGTTGGATGTGTGATGGATTATCCTCCTACTATATCACGCAGGATGTTGGAGAGGAGAGCACACCGCAATTACTGAATTCCCATGGAGCCTCCATACAGTCTTTTAGCCCAGCAATTAATGTATAATTAACAATTGCAGACGTGTTTGGTGGGAACGGTTTTATATAACCGAGCACGTGAAAGGATATCTGAATGAATGCATAGCTCTAACACATTCTAGTGACAATCAGTGATAATGACGGCTGATATCCCCCCATTGTTTTGGTACAGTGGCTTTCCTAATACGTTTCGCGGTAACTCTTCCCTGAGGACATGACAGTTGCAAAAAAAAATGGCAGAGACGGTACAGAAGACGGTCACCCAGCCGTCCCCTCGCCTGGCCTAACCCCCTGTCACCCCACCCTTGGAGAAAAAAGTACAAAGAGTCCCTTGTGCGTGCGCACAGAGACCTGAGTGATACCGCTTTATATCATGCTTCTTTTCTCCCACTGTCACACACCAGAACAGGCATGCTGCCGTCCAGCCAGAGAGCTCCTCGTTCAGCCCACTGACCTTCAGCGAGCCCCCAGGTCCTTGGCATGACGCACAAACAACACACTGTGCAGCCGGACCCACAAGCCACAAATACAACGTGGTGACAAATCACAGCGGAGCAATTTACACTGTAGTGTCGCCATCGCTGGTTCACACGCTGCCCCCCCCTCAACCCATCATAAATATCATGTTTCAGCTGCAGCTGGGTGTGCTTGAAAACACCTTTACCAGCGGCCATGTTTACACCTTTGTTTGTACTTTCTAGGAAACTCAGTTAAGAAGGTTTGCATTTCTGAGAACTTTTTGAGAAATAAAATGGTATTGAAGTTTTAAATTTTCCTAATTTTTGCCAAATTAATCTTTAAAATAAAAAGGCATTGTCTTTTTGAGTAAACAGTTCTAGCTGTCAAACAGATGATTTAAAACTGCCTTCAACGTAATGGACTGAACTTTACTTTTCCCCTTTTTCATAGACAAAAACTTCCTGTGGAATTGACGTATCATCTATTTGACTTAACCCTTTAACACCTAAGGTGTCACCGGTGATGGTTAGATCAAAATATTTAACGTACTACAACTTATCAACACAATCAACGTAATTCCAGAAGAATCTGAAGGAGAAAAGCGGCTCGTACGACGAGCCGCTTTTCTCCTTCAGATTCTTCTGGAATTACGTTGATCGTGTTAATGGTTGAAAAGTTGCTGTAAATTAAAGAACATAAACCTTTCAGCGAAAATGTCTAATTTTGACATTTTTAAGACTCTTTTAGGGACAGCGTGTGGTCACTGAACATGCCAGGTCGAATTTTGACCAATCAGACAGCGTCTCTTTAAAATCACAAAAGTTACGGCAATTTTAAAAATTGATCATGGAGGAGAAATGAATAGCTGTGGTTTGTGCCAGGTTGGAAGTCTTTCATATTTTGGAATAGAGCTGAGAAAGAAAAAGTCTGGAGCAAAATTCAAAAGAAACACGAAACCACTGTGTCTGCCGTAGACTCTAACTCCCCAAAAAAGGCTAAATATATAATATAACACCTTGGTCTTACCAATTTTAATCAAGTATAACGCCTTTTTCAACGGCCATATGTGACAACACAAAACAGTGCTTTGAACCCGTCCGATTGTACGCGATAAAACTCTGCTTTTTATGACCGTCTTGGGACAACACAAGATTATGATAGTACAGACAATACAGACATTTTCTGACTGTGTTTTTTCAAGTTCCCAGAGTCAGTGAATGCACCACGACTGAGGTTACCAACCTCATCAATTTTGATTGGTCCTTCATGTTAGCCCCGCCCCCAAGCCCCAGAACAGGCCCCAAAAGTTTCAAAGCTGAAAATTTCAGATTCAAAACCAGAAAAGCACAGTTTAAACTAAGAAAATTATTTGAAACTGAAATTAGTCAACCTAACCACTGCATGTGTCAATAAACAGTAGAAAAATGTAATAAAAGGAAATAATTGTCCAGTGTGAACACCATGGGCTAAACGTTTAGCATGTTTAGAGCGTCACACATCCAGTGTACACCTAGCTTAACAAGGAAAAACTACACCTCAAAAGGTGGAACGACGCTTGGAATAATTCTCATCATGACTAACCGAGACAGAGTTTGTGACAGAGATCCTATCTGTAAATATTGATCACAACATCCAATCTCTTTGCCTTGAATTCGACTTGAACTTTCTGTCCTAAATACAGACAACGAAAACAAACAAAAAGTAATTAACTGGAGAATCTGTATTAACATCTCTCTTCATTGTGGTGTGGCAGGAAGATTCTAAGCAGAAAAGGTCACGTTTTGTTTGATTATATCTTTAAGTGAAGAATGAGTCCTTATGAATGGATGTAACAGTTATAATAAGCCAGGGGAGGCCAATACATACAGCGATTGACCGGTCAATCAGGAAGGATATGTGGGTAGATTGTAGGCCATCAAAATAAAATTAAAAATACAGATGTATATTTTTTTTAATGCCATCAACCAATCATCATTCTCACCATGAAGCACGCCACTTGATTGATAGCTATAAGGAACATCCTCTGATACATACATCACTGAACATTGGTGTTTCCGCCACACCAACCGCTATGCTCCAAATATGGACCTCTTCCTAAACTCCAGAAAGGTGTGAGCGTTCAGCATCACACTCCTAACCTTCTAATGTGTAATTTCTTGACTGACCCGAGGTCAGAACATCGAACAGAACGCAGACAGAATGTTATTGTGGTCAGAACACCGTGCGATTCAATGTGTTTGACATAGGAACACACAGGTCCAAATTGACATTTAAAATGAAAAATGTCAGAGAAACTTCATGTCATGTTGTAATCCTAGTCGGATCCACTTTAAAATCTGCTTGTCATAATAAATCCTGTAGATCTGTTGGAGCCTGTTGTTTCAAAATGTAGCTTGCGTGCCGAAAAAGTGTTTTCACTCCTGCTATATGCCAAAAAAGGAAAGTATTTCAACACAAATTTGCCAAAAATAAAAAATTATTTTCGCCTGAGTGTCAAAACAACCTTATAAATCTTTTTCTTGTGCAGAAAAGCCTTTTTTGTTTTAGTTTGAAAAGAATGCATACTTGTGTTGATATAGGGGTGTTAAAACTGTTAAGTTTTAAAACTCCTGACAGTCATTCATTGCAATAGCACTTCTTTTTATTTAAGCTTGAGATTGGAAGAACATTTTAAGCTTCAATGTTTAAAACGATCTCACGCATGTGTAAAACATATTTACCATCAGAAGGTGTGCCAGAAAACAAATAGGACTGGCCTCCACCCATTTCAGCTCAGAAGACATTCAAGGAACAAAAAGAGATTCCAGCATCAAGCTTCTCTTACTTGTTTCCAGAGGAACTTGTCTTCCTGGTTGATCTGCCAGGTGGTGACCACGTGTATGATGGACAGCACGGCACCGCTCAGCACCGCAGCCCTCATCCTCACAGGCAGCAGAGTGTAGATGATGTAGATGAAGAACACAGACCACCAGATTCCTTCGGAAGCGCTCCTGGGCGCCACCATGAGCACCCCGAAGACCTGTACCGACACCAGAACTCCGATTACCAGGTAACTGACCATCCACATGTAGTCCTGGTGGAAGCCGTTGCGGTTGCAAACTACCATGAGAGCCATAAAGAGCGCCATCGCCACCGAAAGGGCAGAGGAATAAGCCACGTGAGGGGCGGCGTGGACACAGTGGAAGGTCAGCATGATGCCGCACACGATCACAAGCACCCCCATGAGCATAGTCAAGGAGCTCTGGTTCAGCCGAAAGAAATAACGCTGGTATAGGCGCTCCAGTTTGCGGGACTGGAACTTTTTGGACTGGAATACTCGCACCACCCTGAGCCAGCAGTCCGCAGCTGTCATCACCCCTCCTGCGCCGTTGGGACCCTCGTCGCCCACATCTCCACTTCCTCCATTACAGCCTCCTTTCCTTCCTTTCAGCTCCCCATCCTCAAAGCCCAGGTTGACAGATTTCAGCCCCACTCCTTCTCCTGCACCCCCTCCCCTTTTGCCGTAGTGGTCCTCCTGCCATCCACAGCGGACGCCGAAGTTGCCGCCACCTCCCATGGCCCCGGCCACCCCTCCGCGGTGGTGCTGATGGAGGGGGGCTCCGGAAGGGGGCTCCATTGCATCCGGGTCCCGCAGACAGCTCATGTAACGCGGGTTGCAGAGAGATGAGCCTCCCTTCCGTTTGGACTTCTTGCCATTGCGCTCCCCCCACGCAGTCTTGCGGTCATCCACTCTGGCAACTAGGAGACCACTGAACCAGGACATTCTGGGAAAAGAAGGAGAGGAGCACTCAGACCACACAAAACCATTTCCTCTGCAAATTAGCCTACACAACTGGAAAATTGTCTAAATTAGCCTAAAACAGCTAACATAATCCTAAAATATTAGCTAAACTCTGGAGTTGTTTGAACTGGAAAGTATCTGAATAAGCCAAAAGCAGCTAGCATAATGCTAAAACATTAGCTAAACTCAAAATTAGCCTAGTAAACTGGAAAAATGTCTTAATTAGCCTAAAATAGCTAACATATTGCTAAAATATTAGCTACACTCCAAATTAGTTTAAAAATTCGAAAATGTCTAAGTTAGCCAAAAACCGCTAGCATGATGTTTAAATATTAGCTAAACTTCAAATTAGCCTAAAAAAACTGGAAAAATCTCTAAATTAGCCAAAAACACCTAGCATGATGTTTAAATATTAGCTAAACTCCAAATTAGCCTAGAAAACTGGAAAAATCTCTAAATTAGCCAAAAACAGCTAGCATAAAGCTAAAATATTAGCTACACTCCAAATTAGCTTAAACATTGGAAAATGTCTAAATTAACCAAAAAACAGCCATCATAAGGCTACAATATTAGCAAAACCCCAAATTAGTTTAAAAACTGGAAAATGTCAAAATTAGCCAAAAAAAACAGCTAGCATAATGATTAAATATTAGCTAAACTCCAAACTAGCTTTAAAAAACTAGAAAAAATCTCTATATTAGCCAAAAACAGCTAGCATAAAGCTAAAATAAAATGCTAAAAATAAAAGCTAAATTCTGGGAGCAAATTCCTCACCTGTCTGGGTTCTGGTACATGTCCCAGCCCTTTCCCTTCCACCCGGTTCACTCATTTATCCCCCTGGATGAAATATGGATGAAGAGCGGAGATGTTTATAGAGCCCACGCCGCTGGGCCAGGGGTGGAGTGAGTGAGTGCAGGTCAAATGGCGCACAAAACTCCAGAAGTTTGGACCGAAGATCCAGAGATCAGCCGAGGTGAAAGAGCATCCCTGCTGCCAGGCCTATCTCCACGGCTTCTGCTGGGTCTACAGGAAGAGTCAAGCAGAGACAAGGACAACTTAGAGTTTACTTTATTGTTTAGTGATTCTCCTGCTCCTCTCCGTACGATTTTTGACACTACAACTCAATCACATTTTCAACAACTTCAGCAATCTTGGTATCAAAACGTTCAGCTTGTTCAGGATATTACTGCTTTTTTGTATTCATAGTTTTTTAAATATTGAGCAAAATATGCCCCATAGAAAATGAATGAGAAATCAGTCAAATCCTTCAAGAACATTGTGCACTTTGAAACTTATGAACTTCTACACACTTTCAGATAGACACCAATCAAAATGTTGAGCAACTACTGTTTTTTTAAGGGTAATTTGGAGATTAACTTTTATTTTAGCTATATGCTAACCGTTTTTGGCTAATTAAGACATTTTTCCAGTTTTTTAGGCTAATTTGGAGTTTAGCTAATATATAAACATCATGCTAGCTGGTTTTTTTTTTGCTTTTTTCTTTACCAATTTGGCATTTAGCTAATATTTTAGCAAAGCTTCCGCATTTTTTGCTAGCTATCAGTTTCACCATCTTCAGCAGCCACATTCAGGTTACAGCATTTACACCAGCATTTTCTCATATATCTAGTTACAAATTGGAATTGTTAAAAGTCCCACTCCAATCATCTTTTGATCTATTTTAAACGCGTTCTCAGTGGTCTGTTATTTAAGATTTTGCCATTTTTAGCTCAAGTTATAAAAATAAAATCTGTCTAGGACAGGGGTCTGCAACCTTTAACACTTAAAGAGCCATTCAGGTCAATTTCTCGCTGACCACAACCCAGTAGGAGCCACACATCTGTTTAGAAAAATAAGACTTTGTATTTATGTTATTGTTATTTTTATGAGAAATAAAAATAAGCTGTTGTTTTTTGGCATAAATTAAACAAACTTTATGAGATTTTTCCCCCCTAAATACGAAACAGTTTATAACTTTTGACAGAGGTTTACAAACTTCCTATCAAAATAAAAGACTTCCTGTGTCACATAGGATCAGTAAATCTAGTGGTAGGTAGTGTAAATTCAGCAATGAAAATAAAAACGTGTTCTTTTAAAATGTTTGTTGTGCTTCTTGGCCAGAAATTCATAATTCTAACCATCTAAAATTAAAACAGCAAATCAAATGTATTTATTTAACCATGGGGCACACTTAAAACACTGGAATTTGTCAAAATATGAAGTTCTATGGCTACTGTGCTTTGGAGTCTGGCAGGGTGATAAGTTATTTTACTTTTTTTTTTGTTTTTACGTTACTTTAAAGTTACTTTATTAAACTAAAAGCTTTGTATTTTTCTTTAACCAGAGAGCCACAATGGAGGGGTAGAAGAGCCAGATGTGGCTCCGGAGCCGCAGGTTCTGGACCCCTCGTCTAGGACATAGTTTCTCTTCAGGGCGGGAGAACTTCATCTCTGAGTTGTGGGTGTTGGTGCAGAGTAACCCTGCCCTCATTTCCCATCATCCCTTTGTTTAACTCTATCTCTCTCTAGCTTCCAACCCCTGAGCCAGATGCCAGCTCGGACGAGAAAAACGAAGACGGACATGGATCTATTTATCTACAAGTGGATGCATCAGAATGGAGCTTGTGGTCCACCCATTGTAGCAGCTACATCACAAATACAAGTTTTTTCAATGGAATTTTTTGTCTGCCCCGATTCACATTGATTTGAATAAAAAATAATCAGAAATGCAGTTTTAATATAAATGTTTGTTATATATATTAACATGTTCTTCTCATGTATGTGGGCACTCCAGCTTTATCCCACAGTCCATGAACATGCTTCATTGGTGACTCTAAATTGCCTTCAGGTGTGACTCTATTTGTGATTGTGCGGCCTGGCACAGACTATCCATAGTGTACCCCACAGTTGCCGAGACAGGCTCCAGCAACCCCCTGACACCCAAAAAGGATAAGACAATAGACAAATGTAAGGAGGAGATCCTAATATTTACCAAAAAAGTCTTCAACACTAAATTCTGTGGGTCAGCAGACACTTTTGTGGAGTCCTTGGATCATATAAATGTTGGACGTCAGAAGGAAAGCAGGAGGCTGAAACCCCAAAATAGTAACACTTTTTTTTCCCTCCCAAGACTCTAACAGAGTAAAAAATCTCTTGAATAAACATTGAAGTGATTTGGAGTCAGCTGAGCTGAAGGAGCAGAGAGGCTCCCTCACAGTCTGCCTATGGTCCTAATCAGTGACAGAAGTTTAAAGTTCAGCATTTATGCAAACGGAGGGATTTAAACTCTGATTGTTTTCATGTTAAAATGTCCTTATAGGTTTTTCAAACACATATTAAAGGTATATCTTGTATATATTTTGCTTTTATGTGATGGATCAACTACTTCATGCAGTGCTGGTTTTTCTCTGTCAATTAAAGCCTCCCTCTTTATGGCGCTATATGTAATAATAAGATGGCTGTGTGGAGTCCTGATTGAATTATGGATCCATATGTGGCCTATAGCGTCCAGCTGATCGCACCAGCCCACCCCAGGGGGAAGAAGAAGGGGAAGAGGTGGCGCGCGCGTGCGTAAAGTGTGGAGAAAAGCGCATCCCTTCACCTCTGCGGCCGCTGGTGTTCTTAGCGCGAGAGTCACGCTGCGCAGCTGAGGCAAAAATAGCATTTCCTCGCTTTCTCTGGCACGCGCGCCTCTCTGACCACCTCCTCCTCTTCATCTCATGGCGGGTTGACAAGATTGAAGGAAGGTTACCCCCCCACCTCCTCCACAACAACAACAACATCCACCTCCTCCTCCCACCTCCACGGCTGCGTCCCTCGCTCGCCCGCACAAGGTCGACCAGCTCATACCCAACTGCCAACGTCGAGCCAGTCGCTTGTGTGTGTGTGT
>NC_050518.1:15082665-15093691 GCF_002922805.2 Oryzias melastigma | reverse complement strand
GCAGTGCACGCGCGCACTGGCAAGGCCGTGCGTGAGGACCCGCATTCAAGCAGCGTAGGCTCCTCGTTACATAACACCGTGGCCTGTGTGACAGCCATAGCTGGAATCATATAGCCGCGCCGCCGCGTCCTGGGACGCACCGCTCGCCTCCGTCAGGCCACAATGCGCCTCCTCGGATGACTGCGATGACGCGCATTTTGGAGGAAATTCATTTAGCTGTTTGTCTTTTTTTAATCATCATGCACATTCCACAGCATCAGTGTGTGGATGGAGGGTTAGCTCTAAACGAGGCCCGCAACAATAAAATAAAATAAAAACCAACAACATCCTGTTCAATTATAAAGACGCGTTTTCGGAGATGTTAACACCCTGTCAGTGAGCCGGAGAGCGCGCGTGGATGTAGCTCATCCTTTAGCACCCCACCACCCCCCAGTCCACCCCGCACACGCACAGATATGTTGTTATTGGCCTCCAGTGGAAAAACATGCACTGACCATGTCTCCTTCTCCTCCTTCCACCGACACAAACGCGCGTGCAGGCCTCGGAGGATCTGTCGCTGCGCTGTCATTCAGGGACGGCGGCTGCGTTAGTGTGTGTGATACAGGAGGGCAAACATTACATGTATGGATGGGCCTGCAGTGTGCAGCAGGGGGGTAAAAAAAATAAATAATTTAAAAAAGGAAAGAAAAAGACGGGTTTACCGTGATCATCTTGTGTCTCTGTTCTCCGGCAGGTTCGCAGAGGAAGATCCGGTTCGGCGCCGCGGTCGCTCGGAGGCTCCAGGGTAGAGGAGCATTTGTGGACAAGCTGTGCGAGGATGGTCCGCTTAAAGTGGTCACCCTGTGCTGGATCTCCTGCTGTCGTCTTCTCGCTACACTCCCCTGCCTCTCCTCCCCCTGACCCTCTCGGCTTCCAGCGCTACTGTCACGTCAGCTGAGAGACAAACGCGCCACTTCCGGTTTGTCTTTTCAAGTTAAAAGTCTCTCAAACCTGTTTTTTCTATTGCAATAACTTCCAGATTATTTAAGAATCGTTTATACTTATTTTCTCTTAAAAGCACTTTTGCCCCCCAAAAGCCTTTCCTGTCTTAGGCCGAATCCAAAAGCTTGTTGCACCCCAGTCTTTAATTCAGAAGAAGATTGAGCTAAACACTATGAAGAAAAAACAAATAAAGCCTACGATAAACAATATTTAATAGTTTCATATTCAACAAATTGAACTATAAAGAGAATTAGTTTACCTTCAGGCCGCGGGACCATCTCTTTTTTGTTTTATCAAATGGCTAGGAAAGAGTAGAGAGTTTTACACCAGATGCCCTTTCAGACACAATTTTGTGTTTTTATCCGGACTGGAACCGCAGGGAAATCCAGATCCGGGCCCCCTTTAGAGGTAGTAGTGTGAAGGGTCTTGCCCATGGGCCCACACCGTATTCAGCTTATTGTGCCCATTGGGAATCTAACCTTGGTTTCTCATCCGCCAGTCCTGCACACAGCTAACTGACCCGTCCATGCAGAAAATTCTACTTTTACATTAAGTAATAATCAATTCAGCATTTGCAGAAAAAGTAAACCTTTTCCAGCATTTTATTCAAAAGATTTACAAAGACAGAAAAAATACATTACATGCTAATGCTAACACAAAAATTAAAACATTAATCAGTGATAGTGTGCATATTTAAGACAGTTTTAAGCAGAAAATATGTTTGAAAAAATGAATTTCAATGAAATGTGAAATGAATGATTGAAACAAATCATTTTAAACACCAATATCATTGTTTGAAAAGTTAAATATTGTACATTTCTTTAAAAAAAAACAAACAAAAGGGAGTTAAGACTTTTTTAAAAAAAATATTATGTGTGTAATGATACAGTCTGGAATTAAATTCATGAAACTTTCAAATATTTATTTAGTTGTGAATTTGCTCACATCTGGTCCACATATCGCTCTGTTATTTGATATTGTAGCATCACGCGCCAGTCATTGAGTTCCTCCTGTATCTTATTTTGAAATCAAACTTCCAGGACTTCCGGTGTGGTGTTCTGAAACGTCGCTCACTTGGCGCAGCTCGGTTCAGCCCAGGCGCGCCGCTGCTCTCGCCACACTCACTAACTCGGTACTCCCTCTAGAGGAGAAGAAGCCCCTCCAGCTGTGATGTCCAGCACGCCTCCCATCAGAGGAGAAGAAAGGAAAAGCATCAAGCGAGCTGTCAATGACCAGCTCAAAGCAGGAGGAGTCCCAACAAACGTTCATCAATCAAAAACGTGATTTATTTAGCATTTTGATGAAGTTTTACTATATATTTCAAACGCTATAATACTTATTGTCCTGGAATAATAATTTTAAAAAGCACAACTTCAAGATTTAAAGTTTAAATATATATGGGAAAGCTATTAATCTGTCAAGGATTATTAATATAGATGCAACAATGAATCAACTTAATTGATTTATATTGCAGAAATCTAACCAGATCAATCTGTTTCAGACAAATTGAATATTATCATAGAATCATTTCAATATGGAATGACTGTGACCATACTGTGTGGTAGAATATTCTAAAAAATGTTCTTTTTGTAATATTTTGATGTGGATAAACGAAATGTGGATGGATTTGACATTAATTCTTGTTTGTTCACATATTTCATTCACACTTGAATATCTTGTGAGAAATACAAGGAATCTGGAAAACTTCTCCATCACTGTTCAGTATCAGTTTTTTTCTCTGTGAATCTCACTGGATTTGATTAAATATGTCCTAGATGGATGTTAGGTTAGTGAAAAATGTGGTCAAGATAACTTTCTAATCTAAAGTCAGGTTTATCGTATTAATATGTTATTTTTGGACATGTTAACTTAATGTATGAAAAATTAGAGGTAGAAAAGTTGGGTTCCAACAGGGTGAGATCAGAGACCACACCGTGGGGAGGTCATCTCACTGTGTGGGACTACAGCAACAGAAGATACGTTCCCGGGTTCTCCATCCTGGTCAAATCAGCAAACAGTGTTTAAGAGACACCAAGAAGCTTGTTAGCGGTTCTTGATGAACTAACTAGAGTTTAAAAAACAATTCAAGGATTTAATTTAAGATCTAATTCCAAACCATGAGTGCAGAGACATGACGGCTTTTCACCTGAATGTAGAAAGCTGCAGTGAGTCCTGAGGGGATTCAAACAGTACTGTTCAGTTCATCTCATTCATCTTCTTAACCATTTTATTCCTCTCGGGGTCACGGTGGTGCCGAAGACTAACCTGGCTACTGATGGGTGAAGGCAGGATACACGCTGGACAGGTTGCCAGACTGTCACAGGAGAGGATAAACAAAAGGATGATGGGAAATTAGGGCAGGCTAACTCAGTGCCAACAGTCCCGCCCACAATTCAGAGGCAAATTTCTGATGAACTCCTCCCAAAATGTTGTAGAAAACGACAAAGGTTTTTTAAAAATGTGACAGAGTAAATATAATTACACGACCACTGTTGAGTCCAACATGCACTGGGAACAGGTCCGACTTACTACTGGCTATGCAAACCAAGCTCCTACTCCGGTCGTAAGGCTCCCCGGACCCCGTACTTCCAAAAAACCTTCCACAGGACACCATGAGGTTGGGGTTGAACACCTTCTCCAATTCCACAAAGCACACGTGGGCTGGATGAGCAAACTCCCACAAATCCTCCAGAACCCTTAAAGAGGGTTTAGAGCTGGTCCACAGTCCCATGACCAGGATAGCAACCTGTTCCTGAATCTGAGGTTCAACTATTAGACGTTAGTTAGTTAGCATGTTACTAACAATATTTGATAGATTTATTTTCATTAATTTTAAACCCGACAGTTCATAAATGGCTTAATAATATCAGTATTTTAACCAAAACATAAGAATCAGATGTCAGTTTCCATGTTTCCGTTGTGCTGTGATAAAGAAGACTATAGAAAAAAAATAAAAAATATGAATAATTTTCCATGCAGCAGCATACAAACATGCAGCCTGACCTTCTTTCAGAGTTTGTCTCCAGTTTATCTCCTCACAACAGAATGGTGTTCATACTTTAGATCTGCACACGTGCAACCTTGCCTATTTTTCCTTTCTTATGGAAGTCTCCAGGCAGACTGCTCCTCATGTATAATGATCCCAGACAGATGATGCAAAAGCACGGGTCTGAAGCAATCAGCCAGATACATGCTGCAAATGAAAGCACAAGTCCAGCCTCATTGTCTGATTCTAGCCTTCTGTGTTTTCCCCTCTTGATTCAAAGGTTTCATTTTGATGTAAATGCTCAAATATTGGTGCTGTATGTATTTTAAAGAAGTAAACACCGTCACCTTGAATTCCTGAGTATGTGCACAAAAGGGGAAGAAGTTTACAATTCAAGCCGGGGACGGCTAGCAATCAACTCCTCCTGTTGGCATGGTTTAGCGTAGATTGGGTGTTGTTAAAACACTCTAAATAAGCCTACAGTAGACTTGTTCATAGAATTCTTATTTGTCTCCTTAGCTATTAACAGAACACAGGTTGAACAGGCCGTCAAGTTTCTTGGCCTCCACATGGACAAAAAACTGAGTTTGACCACAGGGAAAAGACATTCTGAGACGTCCCTGTACTTTATCAGGCTGCTGAAGAAGGCCAGACCCAGCCATCATCACCCCTACCAGACTCCACACCGCTCTGGCTGAAAGCATCCTGACCAGAGGATGGTTGCTCCTCCTCCACTGCATGGTTCGGAAATAAAACTATGACTGAGAGGAAATCACTTTGAAGAGTCATTAAGGGAGCAGGGGGGGGGATTATAAGCACCAGCTTCCCTTCCACAGACAGGATATATACACAACACATCCTCAGAGACAGGAACCATCCAGCCGTGCTCTATTAAAGTGGAGGTAATCTGGGAGGAACTGGAGACAGTACTGGCCACAGAGCATCCCCAATCTTAAAGCTAGTTTTCTGAACTGGTTCTTTCCAAGTAAAGTCACTTTAGAGGGTCTGTCAAACCCTGAGCATCAGTATCTCAAAATAAGTAATGAAAGGACTATTTTTAAATTTCTTTTTGTTGGACAAACTTTGGAAACATGGGTGTATGAACTTGAATATTCCTCCATTTGCATAAAAGGCATTGATACATTATCTTCCAACTATCTTGAAGCAGGTCATGAAGCCAGAAATCTAACCAGAAATGCTCAGATCTTACACTCCACTGAAACTTTCCCCACTTCTGGTGAACTCTAAAGCCTCGTTTCCACTGAGTGGTCCAGACCGGCTTAGAATGGTCCGGGCAATTCAAGTGAGTTTTTCCACTGCGTGTTGGACCATCAAAGTGCATCAACGTCATTGGTGTAGACCAGAGGTGTCCAAAGTCAGACCTCGAGGGCCGGCCTTCTGCTGGTTTTCAAGAAACTCTGCCTAATCTGCTGCTAATTATCTGGATCAGGTGTCTGGCCAATAAGGAGCTTCAATGGCAGGTTGGTTTGAAAACATGTAGAACACCGGCCCTCGGAAACCCCTGGTGTGGACCGATGACATAGCTGTGTGTCATAGTAGTGCGACTACAGCAGTTCCTCGTATTTGCGGATTCAGCGCGTCTAAAGCTCCTAACCCCCGCAAATACAGGGGAAATACTGAATGCAAATAACTCTGGCTGGACGCTTGCTATTGTTGTAAAACCTTTCTGTCAATCAATGGATTTCATCATGTGACAACAGAAGCTCCACCCTGACAGCTCCGTTCCATTTTGCTATGGAGCTACAACCAACGAGGGACAAAAAATGGAATGAATCGGTCTGGCCTGATGGGTCCATTCCATAATGGAAACGCTCAAAATAGCATACTAGTCCAGTCAAGTCTGGTCTGGTCAGTGGAATTGAGACATAAGGGGGTCCCAGGTCAGTGTAGTCATAGTTCGTCTAATATCTAAAGGCATTCTCCCTGTGAGACACACCCACAATATCTCTCCAAGCATGGAGGCGTCCAGGAGGAATATGATTGGAAAAGATATCCACTTACCTCAACTCTTAACACGGAGGAGCTACCAGTCAAGTTCAAGCTCCTCTGAGAAAGGGTAGAGAACTTCTTTCCTCCACTGAGGTTTGGAATAGTTAGTATTTCAATTCAAGCGAGGGCTTTAAACTATACCATATGTGAATTGAGTTGGTATACTTTGGTTTTACCTCTAAGGTACATGATGAATCATTTACGTTTCTATTTATTTCAGTACGTACATCATGGACACGCTACATATTCGTTTCAGGAGGTAAGTGAATCAAAAAGGATAAAATTAGTCTTTACTCCACTGAGCAACAAGTCATCAATCTAGATATTTTACATCGCTGGTTACTGATGTGAATCAAGGTACTTTGCAAAACTGGAGAAATTCTGTAGAAAAGTTTTAAAAGTAAAGATGTTTGAGAGATTAAAGAGACTGGAGAATTCGGAGTGATCCGTGAGATGAGAGCCAATCAGGTGAGAGCCATTTGTTGGGGTGTCACTGGCATTGCTCACATGGGAGTTGAGTTTCACAGGTCAAATTTTGAATGACTGTCTCTACCTGGTACAGATCAGCCTCCAGGACAAGCTGAGTCTCTTTCCAGCTAAGTGAAGGGACAGTCTGGGGGTCCTGATGGTTGAAGTCCATTTCCAGTCACTCAACAACTTCCCCTTGTTGTACCTCCCTGTAGATGATGGGTCTATACAGCAGTGAATCCTAAAATCTAAAGTTGAAAATAACCACTTGAAACTATTTTCCTGCCATGCATGCCAAATCCACCCCAGACAAGATCTCAGAGGAAAATTGTCACTTATCTGCATCGAAATGAGTCAGTTCAGGCAGTTTGGGCATCATGTCAGGATATCTTTTTGACTCCTTTCACTGTAGGTATGTGGGACATGCTCGTTCAAGAAAAAGCTTCAAAGCAGAACTGAGAGATGGAAGGCAGATATCTGCCCACTCCGAGAAAAATCCAGCTACAAGTCAGAGTGAACTATTCAAATGTTGTATTTAAAGTGTAAAAAAAACCTACATCTTTAACTCAGAGATACAGTTTAAAATGAGATATACTATAAATAAAATAAATGACATGTTTTGGGTCATATATCTGGAGTAGCACTGGTTATCTCAAGCATCAGTGTTTGGTATAATTTCTCTATGAACATACTCAAACTCTCATGCCGGTATTATTTGCCTGAACTGTTGTGGGGTCAGCTAGAGTCCAGATTGTGCTGTTCATAACTTTAACACATGAACTGCCAACCAGAAATGTTGCACACAATAAAAATAAATAAATAAATAAATAAAACAGTCACTTTGGCCACTCCAATGATAATTCAGGAAGAGTATAAATAAAATACCACTTATAATTAATGTTTTACTTAAAGATATTTTCAAAAATGGTGAATTTCATCACATCTTCCAAGTGTCTACAGCAAGTGTGGACAAATTAAACTATTTAATCTGACTTGTTAAACTGGAATACATGATATTGACTGTTCTTGTTCCTGTTTTATTCTCCCTGTAATTCTAGTATCTCCCTGTAAAAGGTGCACATTGACATTAGTTTATAAAGATAATTTGCATTCTGTGATGTCAAAAGATTTGCTGCTTTTATGATGTTTATTTGTGTTTTTTCTGAGTCGGACAGTAATTTTTCCAATCATTCCAACACCACATAAACATAGCATTCCTCTAGATTCAGCTTTGTCGGTGTAATTGGCATTAAACAGAGAACAAAAGGAATAATTTGAAATAAAAACTCCCAAAAGTATCTGCCAAAAAATAATTTTCAATCAAAGTGAATTAACGTTTTCAAGCAGATTGAATGTTATTTCCAAACATCTACTCCTAGTGCCTAATGCAGCCTTTTGGTTTAGTTCTTACTTGTTTGTGCCGGCTATATATATATATATAGTTTTGTTAATGGTCTGGACTCCATTGGACTATAGCAAATTATAATTTATGGTAAAATAATTTATTCTATTATCTCAGTTTCTATATTTATTTAATCTTTTTCATGTAAATTAACTGGACTCAACTGGATTGTTAGCAGAATATCCAAATTTAGAAGAAAACATGTTCCGTCTATACGGAGTGGTGGTTATTGAGTTGTTAAAATTGATAAACTGAGTACAGAAGACAAGGAAAATTATAGGTTTAAGGAAACCTAATTAGAGTTTTAATACTTAAACAGAACATTAAAAACATGATACACTAAGTTGTGACTTTACCAAAAGATAAACTGAAAAAAAGCAAAAGCGGATAACTGGGAAACAAGAATTGTCTTTTTTTTTTATTGTTATTTGTTTGTTTTTTCCATTATTATTTTTGCTTTTCACCTTAGTGTATAACAAAACTATAACTGTAGGTTTTCTTCTTAAAAAAGCAAAAGTGGAGAAAAGTTTTTCCCTGTTTTTACAACAGTTTCTGTCTTGTATTGACTGTGCAATAAATTGTTTTTAAATAAAAGTTGCAAAATCTTTGGCACAAACAAATGTGAATGGATTTGTATAGGGAAGCAAAGAGGCATTAACTTGTGTTGCAGACAGTGACAAACATGACGTCGTCATCAGCTTGACTGAGTGGTCATGGCCAGTGCTGCTTTTTTTCTGATTTTCTGTAAGATGCTCAAAATTCCTGGTGGAATGCTACGATTACTTCAGAAAACAACTTTTATTTATTCTCATACATAATCTAAACAGTGCTTAAAAAAATATAAGTATATAGTTTATTCAGGGCTGCACGTTGGGACCAATCTCCAAACTAACTTGTGTGGGAGCCGTCATCTGCACAATTATTTGGTCAATGTTCGAAATAAGTCCAGAAAATCCAATGAACAGCATACAGTAGATGAATTTCTTGGAACAATTGTTGAACTCAGGGGAAAAGAAAACTTCACTAATGAATGAAGAGTTTTAGACATCTCGTATGGCCAATCAGCTAGTTAGTTCTGTTGCATCACAGGTACTGCATATGATTGTGAATGCTGGCAAATATGTGAAAATAGGCCGTGGCCAGTACCATTTGTAGCATGATTTGGAGGTACCTCACCAACAAAATGAGCAAGGTCAACCTTCCTGTTGTAAGAAGGGGAAGACAAGTAGCTGGAGGAGGAAGAAGAGGAGCAGGAGTGAGGATGTGTGGTGGTGGAATTTGGATAATATTGACTGTTTACCTGAGAAAAGAATCAGTCTTTCTGATGAGTTTTGGGAAAGAAATTTCCTTTTTTTAGAAAGCCAAAGTGATGTCTAGAATTGTGGGTGTGTAGAATTTTGCCATCATGAATTTCCATCAACTTTTGTGTTGGTCACACGTAAATTTGGGTAAATAATATCAGCCTTAATAAAAAATATAGTAAATTATTGTCTCTGGTATCTATTGGTAAATGTATCATATGGTGACACGTGTATTGTTACCATTGACAATCTATGAGAACTGGACACAGTATCCCCTCTTCCCTCGCGTAACAAATAGGAAGTACCTACTGGTTCCAGAAAGCCAAAATCCCGTAGACTTCCAATGAGAAAGAAGCAGCTATTATTCAGATATTATATTTGTCAGAATAGCTATTCTTACTCTGGTACCTCTTTTTAACACCCACCTCGAACATTGGATTGACAGATTCTCCAGAGTCGCTTTCAGTGGAAGGGGTGTGGCTTTCCAACAAGAACACTCCCTGGATAGAGGCGACCTAGGCGGCTGCCTAGGGCAAAAATCACCTAGGGCGCCTTGGAGCCCTGCTCACTCCTGACTAGCGAGAGTGGTTGCCTTTGAAATGTTAACCAACCCTGGGCTCACAAGGCTGGTGTTGGGCCTCAGATCAGAGCGCTGCAGTCTTTTCATACCTTTAAAAGTGTGAGAGGCAATCCCACTGCAGAGGATAACTAAGACCTCTGCGGTCTAGCCTCTGTGGCGCTGCAAATCCGTTTTGTTGGGTTCATATGCAGCTGAACTGCAGCGAATAAAGGGGAAGGTTACTATACTTCCTATAGAAATTATTGTGAGTTTGGAGTTTCTCAACATCTACAGCAGACCTGAACTGTAGCGCTTGCCGTGTGAGGTTAGTGTAAGACCAATTGGAACCAATCACTGCTTAATAATGTTGTCTGGTTCCAACATGGCTATGTCGCATTGTTGAAAAATTTCGACTTGATTTACTTAATTTCGTTGGAACCAGAAGTAAGGCATTTCCTTTAGGTGACGTCAGGCACTTTTTCAATCTCAATATACTGTCAAAGATTGTGATACTCATCACAAGATTCTTGCTAATTTACACCCCTAATTGGTATAGCCCATATTATTTTATTTTCAAGAAAAATCGATCGATTCTTGTGGGTTGAAATAAACGTGAATCAATATAGCATAGGTAAAAATGTGTTTGTGTTTAGTAAAAAGATTTAACTAATGAAAAAAAAATATCCACCCCCTTAAAAAGTTCCACTTATTGGGCTTTCAAGGTTTTTTACCCTTGTGAGAGGGGGAATGGACGTGTTACAAGGAAAAAGAAAAACCTAGATTTAAAAAAATGAAGAAAATGTTTCTTTATATGCAGTAATGTTTTTAGTTCTGTATCCATATGCTTTCTCAGATTAAATTTTGCGTCGGTTCAGTCGACCGCGACACCCCCGGCAAACCTGCACACTTAGTACGGACCTGTACCGAGCTCGTGCGATGACGCCTCGGCGTCAGCGGTTCAAATAAACCCCCGTTTCTCCCCACTTGCAGAACGATTTCCCCACCAGAACCTTATTTGTCTCTGTATTTGGGAATATATTATGGCTTCTTTGACCATTTTCTTCTCGTCTTATCGACCGTCTCCTCGCTCCGCCTGATGCTCCTGGTTCTTCTCGCTCCCTCCAGTACCCCATGTCTGTGTGTGCATCCCGCCTCCCTGCGCTTTCGATAGATGGTGCAAGTCAAAATGTCCAAATCGCCCGTGGACCCGCTGTCTGCCGTGGAAACCGGCTCACAGTCGCAGTATTTTCAGGTAAAAATCTCGGTCTCACCGGGGGAAGTGCGCTGGAAAATGGCTCGCCAGTTTTCAAAAAAAAAAA
>NC_050518.1:15073595-15082602 GCF_002922805.2 Oryzias melastigma | reverse complement strand
TTTTTGGCAAGCTGATACTTTTCCCCGCTGTACTCCCACCTCACTGCGGATCGATCCTCGAGCCCATACATCCATCCACCATGTTTTACATTCCGCTTAAATATCGATGCATTTTTTTGTATTTTAGGCCTAAATATACATTAATATTGTTATTTTAGGAGCTTTTCTATACGATACATTGCGTTTTCCTGACACAGTGAAGCCACACAGCAACATCCCGGTTTGCAGGTGTTTTTGTTGGTGTGAACGTGCAGGTTCTGTGCCACCTGTGGCCTAAATCCACACATTATTTTTAATTTAATGTGGAAAAACAGCTCATTTATATACTAGATATGTCCTATGCATCCATTTAAAATTCCTTCTGGTATCTCTGGGATTTTTGCAGCTCCTGTTTCTTCTGTTGGTATGACCAGATTATGAAACTTAGGCTGCAGAGCACAAAAAAAAAATAAATAAAAAAACTCCCACTTCTGCTTCAAAGAACTAGGACAATCACTAATCATGTAGTTTGTGGTGTTTTCAAATGATTAATTCTAGTTTTGCTTCACATCCAAGTTCTTTTCCTTCATTTTTAAATTAATTTTTTTCCCATTCTTTCCAAAAATGTATATCTAGTTTATTCAATTGTATGTCTATTTTGTGCAATTTTTTTTCTTTTTTCTGCCATTTTTGTTTAATTTCCATAATTTTGCATTATTTTTCCAATTTTTATCTCTTTTACTGGCTTGAAATTCTTACTTGGGATGCACCAAAATAGAAATCTGTGGCTGAAGTCAAATAATAATTGAAATGCTTGGCCGAATAGTTATCATGCATGGATGTTAAAGGGTCTATCTCCTTTAAAATAAACTTTTTTTGAGCTTTCAAGTGTATTATAATGTTAATTCCTCAAAAAAAAACCAACCCCAAAGTGGTAGTTTTGATCCATTCATGCATCTCTGAGCATTCCTCTGAGCACCAGCCCCTCCCAACCCACGAAGACAAGCAGGTCCCCACATTGTGATGTCACAAAGTGGGAACTGCCCCTTCAAGGAAAAGTCTGCGCTGCACTCCATCTTTTCTATAATTTGGCATTTTCTTTTGATCTTTTGAACTAAGTGGAAAAATTCATAAATAGTAAATTAAAAAGAAATTCAATTATAAATTTTGAACATATTGTTTGTTTTAGCTTTGATAATAAAAGCATCGTAAATATTGTCAATTTACTACTATTTCAAACCAAGTTCTATTCAAACAAATAAGAATTAAATAAATAGATTTTTTTGGTTGTATTACAGAATTACATCAACTTTTTTGAGTTTATATATATATATATTTTTACTCATATTTCTCCTGCTGTAATTATTCTGTGTTAGAATATGATTGCTAATGTTATTACTTTGTTTTGGATGTAGTTGTATAATCATCTGTAAGTTAATGACGAGTCTGCCAGGACCGCCCCCAGGCTAACTCAGCCACACCCACTTTCTTTGCTGAGCTAGCGGTGATCAGCATAATGCTCTCATTTTATATGCACAGACAGTACTCCCAACCTTTTTTTAAAAATTCAGAACAAAAGACTGCGGATGTGCGCTGTCCGCTCTCTGGATGGGGCTCCGCTGTGCGAAGATGGATCTCAGCAGCGCAGCATCTCCTTCGGATGCAAACATTTCATGCAAGCGTCTTAAGTTGTTTAAGTTTTTGTGACGAACCGGAAGAAAAATGTGTGAATACATGAAACTGTGAATAAAGAAACGTTATATGCGGGGGAACACTGTGCATCTTTGCAAACGTTCGGATGTTGTTTGTTTTTGTAAGCAAGGCCGACTCTAGGTTGACATCATCAAATAGGCGGCACCCACAAAGACTAAAAGGCGGAGCCTCAGAGATCAAGTCGTATTACTTCTGGAAAGTGTATAGGAAAAGGAACTCGCAAAAATGACTAATTTTTTTTAAACTTGTTCTTTAGTGTGCCAAAGGTAATATATCATCACAAATATGCATATAGTTTACCCTGTATTGCTTAGGAATTGCACGATATAGGACCTTAAAGTTTCATTATTTTTAACATTTCCGTTTTTTCAAGCATGTTTGCCACGGACAGAGTTCTGCTGTCTTTTCTTTCAATCTCTCTTTCATGCTAAAGACTTTCGCAGACATAAGCCTTCCTAATAATTTAGTTCAAAATTTGATGCAAACAGCTCTTTTGTCGCTCTGTCACTTTAAAAAGACCTCCAAACTGCTGACATATTTAAGAAGGCACTATAGATCATTGATGAATGTTGATTAACCAAACTTGTGTCAGATGTCACCATTTGGCCTTACTTTAGCTCACTCCCACCAAAGACCAAATTTAAATTTTTTGCAATGTTCAGCCAAATATATTTGCTGAATATAGCGTGCATCCCTAAAAATACATGCATTGTATTCATAAGAATTACAACACATTCTAAAAACCATCTAAATTTTTTTTTCTAAATTCCTCCGTGTCGTTTTCTCCATTCAGCTGCCCAGGAAACTGCCTAAGCGCAAGAGCCGCTTCAAACGCTCCGATGGCAGCACTTCCTCCGACACCACCTCCAGCTTCATCAAACGGCAGGTAAGCAGCTCTGTTTGTGCATTCATTTATTTCATGTGTATTTCTGGCTGCCGCTGACGTTCAAACGCTGATCATCAAAGACCATCAGTGACAGCGGTTGAAAATATCCTATGGAAAATGTAGGTGAGCGTGAACAAAGCTCCAGCCGTATCTGTAGTGTTTCACTAGATTGTAATCCAGCAACTAATATTTCTCAGGATTAAATAGTTCTGAAATGAAGATTTTTCTAGTTGGGCCTTTTTCATTTGTGTTCAAATAACTGTCAGTTTCTGTTCATTTTCTTCACCCTGCAGTTGCTTGTATATTTGTGGCCACCAGAGGGCAGCCAAAGGTTTGGGTTAAAACAAATCTGCTTTTTAATTACTGTGGAGATTCAGTTTTATTTAAGGCGATATGTCTGGATGGAAAAAAAACATAAAGTTGAAAGCTGAAGTTCTCTAGAGTGAGCTGATTAGAGGGGAGCAGTGATTGACCACACTGTTGTTTCTGATGTTTGAGGAGTTTGAACTCCAGATTTGTGCAGGCTATGGAAAGAAAAGAGCAGGATCTGCTATTGACAGAAAACATAGACATATTCCAAGCTTGACCTGTTTGGTTCTCATTGTGCTCTTAAAATTCTCTCAGAGTCAGATTTACAAACATACGAACCCAATATATTCACCAACTACTGATTGTATCTCTTATCAGCATTCTTTTTATAAACAGGTACAATTTGGGCCAAGGAAGACTTTTTAGCAGCACAGTCCTTCTGGAAAAACAAGTCTGGGATTTTGGGGTAAAAGTTTTTATTTTGTTTTAGTATCAGAAGGATTTTTTTTTAAGTTTGAAGCCCCTTTAGCTCCAGCATTTGTATTCATAATTTAATTTAAAGTCAAATTTTCAAATTTTTGAGCTGAGTCTTAACATCCAACATTTCTGCTCTCAGTCAGAGCAAATCAAAAAATACCTGATTCCTATTGAACTCTATTAGCAACCATTAAATGTGAGCTCACGTTTGCCCTCTACCTGTTAGGAAGAGCTACTGCCTCTCTCACCTTCTATCTTTTTGGTTTATAACAGATCAGAACACTAAATAAACAATAGACTAATAATTATTATATAGAGAGTGAATGAGAGTGATAAATGATAAAAATGTCTATAATGCTATTTAACATTTTAATAAAGCATTATACATACACAAATTAGGAAAGGAGTTGTGCCATCTAAGATGAAGCAAAGCTGCAGCCTCATCTCACATTTTACCATGTAAAAACAGGAAATACATAAAATACAGCAATTTTGATTGTATAAATGATCACTAATATTTAAATCAAATAGAAATTTAATTTATTGCACAGATGAGTGGACAAATATTTACTTTGTTATACTATACATCTGACTTATAGCACATCCCTGGTATCATTCCCATTTTTTCTTTTACATTTGTCAATATTTGACCCGGGTTTAAAGAATCAATTAATCAATTTGAATCAGTCCGAGTCCAGTAAACAAATAACTGATTCATAAAACTAGAGATTGACCTTCTTTATCTATTTCCAAGGAATCTTTTCTCCTTGACATTAGTCTTCTCTCTCGAGAACCTCAGAGATTTGAATTGTTTGGTGGGAAACAAACATGGCGGGAGACGATAGAAAGCTTTGAAAAAAAGCGAATTATTAAAAGCTACTGTTTAAATGTGTGAAACTATATGGAAATCGAATCAGAAAAAAAAAACTGAATCGAATCGATTCTGAACATTATTGTTGATATTAAGATTAAGATTAAGAAAAACCTTTATTTGTCCCACAATGGGGAAATTGCAAAATATCCAGCCCGAGTCAACAGTCGGTGTGTTTAAATATTTTACTTCTACATTTTTTGTGTCTATATTTTGGACACTGCTTATCTGATTTTTGCATTCTGGTTTCACCAACCATATGACAACAGTCAATTTTTTAAATACCCATTCAGAAGAAAATCTGTGTTTTTAACATGTTCTTGTTGCATTTTTCTGATGATGGATGACATATATAAAGAAAATTAAGCTTTAAATTGCAATTCTGAGAATGTCTTTATTCAAATTGTTGTGAATCAGGAGGAGATGAATAAATGTTGTTTGAAAAAGAGCTTATATGTGATGTAGGAACAAGCTCTCCGCTCTATGCTCTCAGCCACAAGAAGGGGAAGAGGGGCGGGGTTGCTTTGCACCAACAGTCCCGCCTGAAAATATGCTCCAGAAATCCTCGTTTTTTTGATTTTGGCTTAAAATGGCATAATCATAAGTAAAGACCACTTTGATAATAGATGAAAAGATGATCGGAGTGAGTTTTCTTTCCTCTTCTGACAGAACTCACAGTCATGCAACTTTCAAAAACACAAGTAAAGTGAAGTAAAAAAAAACACTTGCATGCAGGGAAGCTGCAACTGTGTACAAGTAAGATGTCAGATACACAGCTAGATGGCATTGTTGCCCCGTCTGAGGTCCACTTTATTGTGTTGGTCTATTTTTAACTTCTAACTATTTTTAACTGTGAGCTGTAATTCATTTTGATCTGGACTCTGCGCGTCAGCCTGATTGGACAGAAAAAATCCTCAAGACACCTTCACTGAAATTCTACTTCTGTTCCTCATTTCATTGTGGTGTAAATCCTTTTTTTAAGCGTGAACAAACATTTACTGCATTATATATGGAATAGAAGGAATGTTTTTGTATGTGTTTCCCACATTTTAATCACATTGAAGTCAGACTGATTCAAAGTGGATGCATCAATTATAAAAGTTCAACAAACATTAAAAATATATGTCAATTCCTTAAAATGTAAAGGTAAGGTATAAATCTAAATGGAAAAGCAATACTAGTATTTTTACTAGGGATGTAAAAGATATTAGACATGTATCAAAAAATCAAGCAACACCAGTATCGCTTGAAAACCACAGATATGAACACGATTTTGTTGGTTAAATGGTATTAAATCAATCAAAACATAAATAATTGATTTAATCAGTTTCTCTATGTGTTTTTTTTCTATCGTCTTTGTCTTTTTATATTCATGTGATGCAAACAAAAAGACGTGCAATCATAAGCTTGCTTCTTCCAAGTCAATACCTGAATACATTTCTCTGTCAAATGCCATGCATTATTATTTATACCGTTAAATGCCTTATGAATAAGAAATATTTTGATTTTTTGGGTAGAAGAATCAGACCATATTCTGTCGCCAAAAAGTTAGTTGATTCCTTTATGTATAGATTCATGGACCATGTATCGAGGCGTATCGAATCGTGTGAGAGGGGGAGATACCTCTAGTTTTTATACATAAATCTAAAATGCCTTTAATTATTGAACATTAACTGATGTATGCATGTTAATCTAATTAATAACACTAAACATATGGTGTAAATGTAAAATTATTTATTTTAAAAACATGCAGGTTTTAGACTGTAAGCATTAATTGAGTCTAAAATGTATGGCAATCATGATGTGACAACATTTAGTAATAATAATGTATGTTTTGTGTAAAATATGTCGTCATAATTTCAAGTCCCATTAGCTATGCAATAATCAGTGTTTCACACATTAAAATTTAATATTTAATGTCATTTTAATGTTGTTTAAATAGGATTATTGTAAAAGGAAAAACCTCATAAAATACCAAGACTAACTTAACTTTAATTAGTTGATGTACACATAAGGCTGGGCGATAAAATGATAAATATATTGATCGTGATGCATTTTCTCGATAGAGGAATGAGTCTATCGCGAGAGACTTTTATTTTGAATGGTCTAAAATTGAAATTTGCCAGGTCACGCCACTCATGAGACATCACACCCCCGCGGTCACTTACGCTAATCTTCTCTTGTGACGCCATCCACTCTCTCCTGCAATTCACACCAGACGCGCATTTTTCCGCGATGGTCGACAGGCGCTTCAGTTTTTTATTTTTTTTTTTATTTTTGCCATCATGGGTAAATTAACCTAAAAATATGACCCAATGTTTCTGCTAACAAGAAGTGCTCTCTGCTTCTCTGTTCTTTTTTTAAACCCAAAACTTAGCGCAACCCCCCCTCCCCCGAGTTGGCCCACTTCGTTTATCAGTGTGTCTGTCTGCTTTGTGTGTGTGTGTGTGTATGTTGTGATTGTATATTTATTTTTATCTCTACCTTTTGCTTAGATCCCAAAATATTACCGCATTTGTGAGTTGCGGTGTTTTATTTTGAAAAATAAGTTATATTTTAGAAATAAACCAGATTTTCTCATATATAATAACTTCCTACCATTGACATGGATCGCACAAAATAGAGCAGACGACACCGGAATGACTCGCTGCGCGCTCCGCGCCTGGTGTGAGCCACACTATAGGTTAACAAGGGTGCCGAATGGAAGCGGCATCCGTTCCACAGCGTTCCGCGGCGCTTCCGCGTCCAGTGTGAAGCAGGCGTCACGTTTAGTTTCGGTTGATGAAGCCGTGGAACTGGAAGACAAACCCACTGGACTTAAAGCAGCAACCAAAAGTTTAATAAAAGTGTGGATTTATTAGCATGATGCTAATGCTAACGAGCTGTTTCGTGCTCCGCCTGATGTAAACACGGACCAGTTTAAAGTCGGACAATGTTTTTACTGACTGAACTTTTAAGACGTGGCAGATAAATACAACAAAATTAACTTGTAGGACATTCATTAAAAATAAAAACTCTTTAAAATATAATGATAAACCTGAATCTACTGTATTTTATCAGCAGGTGTTACACAAAACCACAACCTGTATCAGATGTGATAAACCCCCCGCCTCCTTCATTGTGAGAGCACTTCAGCTAATGTCAATGATATATATGAACAATAGTGCAAATTTTTGTTTTCAGGCTGTTTTTGTTATAGTTTAATATAAATGTATCACAGATTTAGGAAATCTCTAGTGAATCTCTAAATTTTTTTCTCAGCTAAATAATATTTAAATCTAAATAACATGCTTTGATTAAACATTTCTTTGTTCAAATTTGACACATTATTAGGTTATATATCGCGATATATATTGTTATCGCTCAATATGGAAAAAGCTGTATCGAGATATAATAAATTCCATGTCGCCCAGCCCACACAGTTTAAATAGTCTTACAGTATTCTCAGTGTGCTGTTTGGTGGTAAAAAAAAATAATAATAAAAAGAAAATATATTTCATAATTGTGAATTTAAGAAAATAATGTTTTTTCCTTAATAAAAGAGAGTTAATAAACAGCATCACTGACATTTCTAAAGCATAAAAAAATTCTTCCTTTTATTGTGAGGCACTAAAGGAAAAAAGCTGAGGCGGCATCTTCAGAAGGAACATTTGCTGTCCTGATTGGTGGAGAAGAAACTGAAACTCTTCAGATTCTTAAAGATTAAACTCTTCCTTCTGCTCATTTCAAAAGCCTAAGGCAGGGTGGAGAGTACTGGGTTCATCGAACACCACCTTTATTCAGTCATTACCTCCACGCCCCCTCCTGCTCCCACTGGGGTTGTGACAAAGTGTTTAATGCAGAGGGAGTTAAAATCACAAACAGAGCAGATCCCTTCTTGGCTGTGATAGGGGTGGGGTGAGGATGGAGGAGCGGTGGAGTATGACTCATTTCTGCAGCAGGATACAGTATGGATCTATGGTGTTCTATGTAGGACATGAGGCTGTGGAACAGGAGAATTCTTAAAGGAGGGGGTGCGTGATATAACAACAGCTTCCTCTGTGCTGGAGAATTGGACTTTTAGGGGGGAACAAATGAGAGAGATGTAAATTTGGGGAGAAAAAGAAAAAGGGTGGGGTGGGGGGGCTGAGCGAGTGACGCAAATGCTGCTGTTGTGTTGTGATGAGATGAGGTTAGAGGAGAAGATGCTGCCGGTGCCTCCAGTGCAGGTTGTCCCTTTATTAGGGGACGGGACAGTGCAGTCTGCATACGGCATGTAGTAGAAAGAGTGGGGGGGCACCATCACTTCATTAAATGAGTAAGTACATTTAATTTTTTTTTTTTCCTTGTCTGGTTTTCTTTTACTCCAGTCTGCATTATTTCCATCACATCGAAGGTCTTTCATCTGTTTTTTCTTCTACCTTCACATGATCTCCTTTTTTTTCTTTATTCTTTCTTTACCAAAGCTTCTCTCTTTTTTGCAGTGTTATGGCTATTTGTTTTGGTATGCAGTACTCTAGATTTTAAGCATTGACATCATGGAGTGATTTATTTTGCTAATTGACTTAAAAATTTCATTTAAATTTGTAGTTTTCTTGATGTTCACATTTCTGAAGCTATAAAGTTTTGTGTTTTAGCTGTTCCAGCAACTAAAATACAACTGTATACTAGGGTTGTATACTGGATTGTGGTATTAATCCAGCGATATGGTACGTATCGCGATACATGGCTCAAAGGACAATACATATCGCGATATATCCAGAACAGTCTTTTACTTTATAAAAAAAAAAAAA
>NC_050518.1:15066856-15073567 GCF_002922805.2 Oryzias melastigma | reverse complement strand
TCATACTAAGTAGTACATGTCTCATAAAAACAGAGACCGCGAGGCTGAACCAATGAAACGGGACATTTAACACCAGCTGTTTCTCATGAGATCTTGTTGTTTTGGTTCAGTGTAGAGCGTCTCAATTGCCTCATTTCCACCAAGTGCTCCGGACCAGACTGGACTTTTGAGTGTTTCCATTACAAAATGGACCGGTACCAGGACCGACTGGTACCATTTCTGGTCGTAGGTCCATAGAAAAATGGAATGGACCCATTAGGGCGGAGCTTTGGTCGTCACATGATGTAATTCATTGATTAGTGGAAAGCTTTTACGACAACAGCAAGCGTCCGACCAGCGCTATTCTTGCCTCAAGATCCAAACCGAAAGTTTTGTCCTCTTTTCGGCTGCATTCTTCTTTACTCCCCAATCTTCTTGCAAAGAAGAATACATTCTTTCCACACAGTATTACCCCTTATTTGCGAAAGGTTGGGACCGGAGACACACCCGAATCCAAGAATACAGAGACACCCCTCCCCCGTTTCCATCTCACCCAACCCCCGGAGCCAAAGAATGTCCATTATTGATCCATACTCATCAAAAACACGTCTGATCTTGCTTTACAACAAATTTATTGTATAATAAAGACCTGCTCCAGAATATAACTATCCTTCGCGGTTATTTACTTTTTTCAATTTTCCGTCCATTTCTGAGTGAATAATAAATATCAGCACTTAATTAATTTTTTCCTCAGTTTATGTGCTGACCTCCATAAAGCTGCCTTAGCCTTCAGCTGCGTTTTCAGGTTATGTCAATAAGGCGAGGCATTAGCACTTATCTACGACAGGTAATGAATAAAAGGTTGTTACAACATTGACAGATATAATTAAGTTTAGTGCTTCACTTCAAGAAAGATCAATGATGAGTTTAAGGATTAAAAATGGTGGACCTCCAAACAAAATTCCTTCAAGGTTGGCCTGTTCTGGTGTAAGTTTAAGACCCACAGTCTGTCAAATTAAATTTGATCCAAATCTAGAAAGGATGAAACTCATCGACCCATTTATTAAAAAGAAAAAAAAAAACAAATTTAAAAACTAAACCTCAACCTTGTTGAAATGTGATAAAACCTGCATGAATGTGAGCACAGCTGTAAAAATACAAGAAAAAATGCTTTTTGTGTTATTAACATGTTCTTATAGGATTCTATGTAAAATCATTTACAATTAAAACTGCGTTTCTGAGTATTATTTAATACAAATTACATTGTATCAGAAAACCGGATGCTAGAAAATACTCAGACTAATGTCACTCGCTCACGCTTAGATTTGTGAGACATAACGAGCATTCGACACTCGTACTGAAGTGAATTGGGATTGATCAAATATTGCTCGTTGTTATTTTTGCATCGCTAATGTTAGCTTGATCCTATAGGCTCACACAAACGGAGCTCTCTGTGACGGAGAGTCCCGCCCATAACCCAGAGGTGAATTTCTGATGAACTACTTCCGTCTTAAGAAACAACAGTCTAGGTTTTGGTTAAAAACGTCATAATCATAATTATAAGATCACTGGAAATTATTTTACAATAGAAAAAAAATATAGGAGTGGGATTTAAAGTTGAATTAATTGACAATATTTGTTGTGAATCATATAAATATTATGATGTCAGACTTTTAATGTCTCTGATATAAAACTAATGTAGACTTAAGTTCATTTTGAACATTTTACAAGGATTCTGTGGATTACTAGGACTCCCTCGATCTTAATAAGGCCTCCGCTTTTCATTCCCAGACTGATTCAACCTAATGTTGCATTTTCTCAAAACACCACTGGAGGGTGGTTACAAAAGGAAGCAGTTCCCCGTTAACTGCCATGTTAAAAAAGGCAGTTTACACCAAAAATAAAGTTAAAGTCTTTATATTTTAAATTAACTTTTACATATTGCTTTATTTCTCATTCATGAGTCTTTTTTTTTAAAAACAGCTGTTTTAACTAATAATTAATAATGTACCCGAACCGCCTCAACATTATTTTTTTGTCTTTCCGAATTTTGCATCAGAGACCATCTGTCCAGTGTTTTTATGGGAATCTTTAAATGGGAATCTCAGGCTTTTCAATCAATTTCCATCAATTTTTTTGAGTTAATGAGGATGATGACTATGGGGCAGTCTTAATTCAAGTTGGTTTAGTTAGTTAATTTTTCAGACATGACACTCTTGGGAGTCAACCAAAGACAGAAGGAGACCAAACCCCATAAAAACATCCTTGAAATTTAAAGTTTGCCATATTTGGAGGCGGCCATCCTCTAAAAGATGAAAGCCTGTAGAAAATCGCTCAAACCCGCCACTCCTCCTTAATTATCATATAAAAAAGTGTGTTGGTGTCACATTTAGTGTGAGTAGGTTCGTGTTCAGTCTTGGCAAACAAAGCAACTTACCAGAATAAAAAAACACCTGGTGTTTTAAAGGTGTCCTCAGATTCATTCATTTGTTTAGGCTATTGTTGTCTTAGCCCACGAAGTGTTTGTTTAACTCACAGCACCCTCTAGAATACAACGGACCGTCATCAGAACTTTAAGATCATTGGATGAGAATGTCCCAATAAAGGAAAAACCGAAGAAGCCCAAACACTCAAGAAAGCATTTTTGAACCAATGGATACTCAAAGTGAACATCCCTTTCTTAGACAAAAGGGATGTCGCTTTTGACTAAGTTTTCTAAATTTTTTTTCGCCTAAGAAAACTAGAAAGAACTTCATGGCATTTATCTAGAAAAGTAATTTTTAGTTCTACTGTGTTCTGCCGAGTGTTGAGGTTCTTCAAAACTCGGCAGAACCTCAAGTGTTGAAGGGTTTTCTCTGGATGTAGCATATCTGGGAATTTCTATCTCGACAATAGACGGTCAGAAAAAGGCATTTCTAAGAGACCATAAACATAGTCCAGTGCATCAAGAAAGGGTTAGACTTGTATTAAAAACAAACAAACAAACACAGTCCAAAATGTATTACTAAACACAGTAGAGACATCTCTTAAACTACGTTCATTCTTCCTTCGGGAACGTGTTTTCAAGCGGCCACTTCTGATGAAAAGTCGATGCAAGCGCGTTTCATTTAAAAACTCCTCGTTGTGACCTATCTACGCAAGTTTTAACTACTATTTAGGACTCAAAACACAAAACAGTTCAAGTTTTTCATGTATCAGAATAGAGCTTTGAAAAACGCTGGCTGGATGGCTCAGTTGGCTGCGTGTCGGACTCGCACATGGAAAACCAGGGTTAGTTTCCCAGGGGGCCTTAGGCAAGGCTCTGACACTACTGTCTAACTATGTATCCGCAAGGAGGTCGAAGTCTGGGTCTCCCTGAGCCGGTCCCCACTCTGGATAAAATATAGGGTTGTGTCAGGAAGGGCATCGGGAGTGCAAAAGTCTCTGTCAAACACAATGTGCGAATTAATAAAATCTGATTTGCTGGAGCGACCCCTGACGGGATGTGCCGAAAGGTGAACAACAACAGAGCTGTAAAAGAAAAAGCCTGGAGCAAGATTTGCACCGCTTCGACACTTTGCACCAAGCCTCTTCCAACCGTAGGTGGTAATAATAATAATCTATATTTATATAGCACCTTTCAAGATAAGAATCACAAAGTACTTCACAGTAAAACACAAGTAAAACAAAGAATAAAACACAAAGTAAAACACAATATAGAAACTGGCTCTTTGAGCCCTCCTTTGTGGCTGAAGAAAATTGACATGTTTTTCATATTTAAAATTAGTCTATTTTTCTGGCTATGAGGCACATTCATCAAAACAAAACAGTCAAACTTTTTTCAAATTATTCCCAAACATTTCTAAAAATCGTATGTATCACTCCACCAAGCTCCTCACTATGGCACTCACAATGCTCCAACAATCCGTCAAGCATAACAACTTCATAGTCGTACTAAAACATTTCGACAGACCGCAGTGTACCACTGAACTCGAGGTCAGTAAGCACAACCAGGATTCACACACGCCGGATTATAAAGTGGACTGTTTCAAGGGTTTTTGTCGTGCCGTTTGGTCCGAAAAACAAAATAAGGGTCATTTAATTAATTCTACATAGCTACGTTTATTAATTTCCACCAATTACTATAAAATGAATATATATGAATGTATATAGTTTTTTTTATTACTGCTGACATTAAACTACCTAATACAACATTTGCTGCATTGAGATGGTCCTGTCTTTTATTTTGAAAGGAAGTCATATCAAAAGATGTAGCCTTTTTCATATCTAGAAAAAAATTATAAAAATATTTTCTCATAAATTTACGTTTTATTTTTGCACAAAAAAATATTTATTTATCTAAAAAGTAAAAATGACATAGATACAAAGGAGTGTTTTATTTTTGCAAGACTTTTTGTGGATCCCGCTGAGTTGTGGTTGGTGAGAAATAGACCCTTTAAATGTTGAAGGTTGCAGACCCCTGACATACACCAACACATGGACCAAAACAAAGAACACACAAACACTGAGCACAGAAAAGACACCTCCTTAAATAATAAGACCAAATGAGGTAATTCCAGGCAGCTGTGACTATTTCCAAGGGAGCCCAGGGGGCCAGGGCATCAAAACAAGTGAAAAACTCAGAAACCAAAACTCAAGAAGAGGCAAACCAAAACACCATCCATCCATCTATCCATCCTCACATTTAGCTTTTCAACAAAAATAATTTCCCAGAGAACCATGACATGGACTAAAAGTCTCTGTATAAAAGGTCATCTATAATTAAAATAAATAGTAAACCGAACAAGTAGATATATCAAATAATTGTCAAATGAATTACATCTCTGTCACAAAAAAAATAAAGAATCAATTATCTGTACAATCCTTCGATTAGTCGATTAGTTCCGACTATGTCAACTATTAAAATAGTCGGCGACTAATTTTACATTCAATTAGTAGTTTTTTTGTTTGTTTATGTTTTTTATCTCAACCCTACAGTGTGCAACTTCTCATTTGCCATTGTCTTTGACACACATGTGCAGCAGTGCTAATCCGGGTCAGTAGTGATGTCACAGGAAGTTCTAGGAAGATTTTACATTCAGCCCACTAATGATCCGATTAGTCAACTAATCGAAAAATTAATCGTGATTAGTCGACTATTAAAATGATCGTTTGTGGCAGCCTTAATCAAATTATGGTTCCACTACAGACAGGAGGATGCTTTGCCTCTCAGGGCTTAACTAGCTGCATGACACACTTCTCCCTCAGCCTCTCTCTGAGGAGTTGGGGCCAACAGTGTTGCAGTAAGTAAAAAAAAGTTAGATTTAACCTTCTGTTTTCTGTCTCGTAATAGATCTGTGAGCGTACAGGCAAAGACCTGTAGTGTCACATACTCTAAAACAATGAAATAGAGCAGCTTTGTACTGCACCCACCACCTCGAGTATTCTGCTTTCATGTGTGTTAGTCCTTTTGAGCATTCCCAATGCACACAGGAAAGCCACTGCAGTAAGAACATTCACATTCATGTCTTTATCCGACTCCAGCGTTGTACTTTTAATCAGCCAGGTATGCAACTCTCTGTCTGTATATGTCTGCATGATGGGACTACAGTCCTTTGTTTCTCCTATGAGTCTAAAGCTGTCATGCTCCTTTTTTTCTGGTCTAATTTCATCTCCTGCTGAAGGAAGACTCTCTTCTTCCTCCTCACCAACCATCCATCAATTTCTCATAAACAGCGCTCTTGGTGTATCATGTCAGCTGTTCGCTCATCTGGTCTCTTTCCCCCCTTTTCCTCTTTCACCCTCCTCCTCTCCGCCGGTGCTGGTGCAGTGTTGTCCTGCAGAGATTGTGAGCACTAGAAATCAGATATAGTTATCTAACGCCGATGCCACACCGCAAAAAGAAATGAGGAGCGCTTGAACCAGTGCCGTCGATAAGGATTTACCCAACGTTGCGTGCACGCTTTTGGAGCGAATGAGGGGAGGTTGTTGTTTTTTGGGTATTTAGGCCTTTCTTTGTGGGTTTGGTGCCTGAACTTGTGCTAATTGGTTCTCCAGAGGATCTGTTGGTGTACGCCTGCAAGATGGATGACCACAACCGAGCTGTTGTACTATAGAGGAGAGGGAAAACCAAAAAAGTACTAGAAATGTTGCATTACCTGCAATAATGCTTGTGTGAATACTTTTTGCTGAAAGATGCTGAAGCTTTTTGCTGAAAATCGTGACACAATTTACTTCAAATGCTGAAAGGATTTGCTGAAAATACAAAAGTTATTTGCAAAATACTAAATTTGCAAAAAGACTGGAAATTACGTTAAAGAACTATGAAGAGCACTGACCTGAATTTCTAAAAAATTTGTTGTAAAATTTCTTAAAAACCCCTAATTCATGCCAATTTTGCAAAAATATTCAGTATGTTGCTTAAGTATGAGCTGAACTCCAAATTAGCCCAAAAGTAGATGCCAAATTAGACAAAAAAGCTAGTTTGTTGCTTTAATACAAGCTAAACTCCAAAATAGCCTAATATGCCTCAGTAAACTAACCTAGTTAAAAACGTTAGCCTGTTGCTAAAATAGAAGCTAAACTCTAAATTAGTCTATAAAAGCCTCAGTAGATAACAAATTAGCCAAAAACGTTAGCATGTTGCTCAAATATGTTGAGCTATGCAGCTTTTCCAGCGTTACTCTCAGAGAAGAGAGATGACGGAGGCAAAAATCTTCTTTAGCCGCTCTGACAAAAGTAATCAACATGAAT
>NC_050518.1:15041295-15066649 GCF_002922805.2 Oryzias melastigma | reverse complement strand
ACGTTAGCATGTTGCTCAAATATGTTGAGCTGTGTAGCTTTTCCAGCGTTACTCTCAGAGAAAAAAGATGACGGAGGCAAAAATCTTCTTTAGCCGCTCTGACAAATTTAATCAACATGAATGAATTCCAAGAGGAGAAAAAAAAACTGGAGGGAAAAAGAATATGACGTCATCTACATATACGTTCATAGACTAGCTCCCCTTAGTGGTGAAAATAAAAAAAAAAAAAAATTGGTAACAAAGAAAAATAATTTGAGTAAATTTATACATTAATCTAACAAAATATTAGCTAAACTCCAAAATAGCATAAAAAACCTTAGTAGATGCCAAGTTACCCAAATGAGCTAGCATAGTGCTAATACTGCAGCTCAATGCCAAAAAAAGCTAAGTTGTTGCTTAAATACTAGCTGAAATTAAAAAATACCCTAAAATTCCTCAGTAAACTAAATTAGTCAAAAACGTTAAAATAGAAGCTATGAGTCCCGAAAAACGTACGGAAATGAGCAGGAGAATCACTGTGGTGTGAATGCTTCGAAGCATTATGGTGGTAGAGATTATGCTTTGTTTACAACATCTTGTGAGATTATCTGACCGTTTTCCATCACCTCTTCCTTATTCTTCAACACCAGATTGTTCTCTTCTTTTTTTTTTTTTGATGTTCTTGGTTTGGTTGCCGCTGCATCGTTTTCTTCTCAGAGAAATCAGGTGGGCGCCAAAGAAAGGAGACTTGTCAGACGCTCATACCATACTCCAGCTGCCTCCACAGAGCCTTCGTGATGTTGTCTTTTTGGTCTTTTCTCTGTGGAAATCAGCAATATGGTTGCAGACTTTTTAAAAATTCTTTTCATTAAACTATATTATACACAGCAACAACGATTAATTGTATTATAGATTTTCCATTTCCAGAGATGTTTTTTTCTTCTCTACTGACTGATGAAATCCTAACTCTGATTGCATTTGACTTATGATTCCAACTCTACAAGAATCATGTAGGGAAGTGGTGACGGGTCACACAGTGTGACTGCTTTGCTTTGTTTTTTGGCTCAACGTGCCCAGCATCCCCTGGGCCGTGTCCCTAAACTGCTTACATTGAAAATGGATAACCAGCGTGTATTTTGCTAATGAGAAGATGTCCTTGGAGGAAAAAACTGGGGGAAGAAAGGATGTATGTGCACTGCACTGTGGGGGACGCTGGAATGGATTGGGGCCAAGCAGGAGAGAGGAGGAAGCAGTTGGCTCCTTTGTGCTATATTTGGTTTGTCAGAAGATGGCTGGTGTGTGAGAGGAACACGTTGTTTGGTTGAATCCACGCAGCCTCCTGCGTGAATGTGAGACACAAATTTGCATGCACACCTGCAGAACAAAAACCAAATAAAACACGTGAAAGCTAATCATGCTTTCAGAGTGGGGTAATGGAAGAAATCTCTCTCTTCTCGCAGGGGTCGGCTGATTCGTATACCAGTAGACCGTCGGATTCAGACCTGTCAGCCGAGGAGGACCGCGAGGCGTATCGGCGCGAAGCCGAACGCCAGGCACAACAACAGCTCGACAGAGCCAAGGTATTCCATGCAGTTTGATGAGATTCACCAACCAAAACATCCTCCACTCTTCCTGATGAATGCTCGAAGAAGCATGGATACAGGAGGACATGTGAACGGTCTGATGAGAAAGTGCTGCAGGAAAAAATCCTAAAGTGATGTTTCTTTAATGAAATTACCTAAAATATTGAGATTAAACTGTAAATATGTTTGGTTATGTTGACATTTTTATGTAGAAAAATTATACAAAAGGTAATGTCCACATTTATCATGAACATATCTAACCTTACTCATACAAAAAGTTTAGACAGATTATTTTTAGCTTTTATTGTGAAGTTTAAAACGGACTGAACCATTCACAGTTTTAAAGTTGATTTTTTCCAATTTTTGTTTCTCTCAACTCAATGAATTAAAGGTATTTTAAGTAGGTTTTCTTTTTGCCCTTCACATCAAACTGTCTGTTTTCATACTAATAGAGATGATTCAATACAAATAAACAGTTAAACACAATATTGAAATGATCACAAATCCCATCATACTCGGTTCATGTTGTGCTTCACGAGTGACGGACCACTTTGGACTGCATGGCGCCCTAGGCGAAAAGAGAATTCAGCACCTCCTGCAGGAACCTTGATTCAAATTCCCCAGTTGGGATTTAAACAAAAGTTACAAACATAATCAATATAAATAAAGTTAAGCATACAATGCAAAATGGGCTTATACTCAATAAACCTCTGCTGTGATGGTAAAATCTGTGTAACACAAGAGGCTCTCAGCTCGCATCTGTTTGCTCAGGACAAGTTAAAATAAATAAATAAACTCACTGGGATCTCAGCATTACAAAGCAAGTGCTTTAACCATTAGGCCACTGTTCAGCAAATGTTCAAGAACAAAGGATTTTAACTGTTACAGAGGTTGAATAAAACACTAAATTGCTAGATAAATTAGTCTTTTTCGACCAAAATGCAGGGGTAGGGGCGTGAATTTCCAAGATATTTAAAATAAGTAAAAAAGAAAAACCTCCTAGGCGGTCGCCTAGGTCGCCTATGCCCAGGGACCACTGATTGGGGCATATCTGTTTAAGAAAGTAATGTAAATTTTTCACCGGATATTATTCACAATCTAAGTTCAAAGTAGCTGAGAAGAAAACTGTAATGAACCAGCATTCTTGCAGCATTTAAACACACCACTTATGCACAAAGCATGGAGACGTGTAGAGTCTCACATCAGATTTTTGTGTAAATGCCGTTTTGTGTGTGCATATCAGGTGATTTGTGCATACTTGTTAAAAATGTGTGTGTATTCAGTTTTAAGATGATGTATTTTCAAGTTGTGCGTGTGTAAATTGTATTTTTTTTTAATTTTTGTACATTTGAAAACACAATTGCAAGTACACACAAAATTTATTGCAAGAGTTGTAAATCAAGAATTACACACACACAAATCCAAAGTTATACACAAATAGGCAGACACAAGTTACAAATGAATGCATGTACAATCGAATCAGGCTATTTTCTCTCTCCATACCAAGCCTCTTCCAACTGTAGGTGTCACTAGTAAACAGTAGAAAAAAAAAAGAAAAGAAGAAGCCTTTCCCTGCTTGTCCAGTGTGAATACTATGGACTAAGCACATTCAAGATTGTGCTAAATGACACAAGAGAGATCACAGATACAGAACAGGTTGTTCGGAGGGTGAAGCCATCAGGGACTTTAGAGAGAAAAACACAAGAAAACAGAAAAATATAGTTAACATGAGCTTTGATAAAGAATCATAGACCACAATGATCTATGTATCTGGCATAACAAAGTATTTACTGGTATATGAGAACAAGAGATGAGCTCTCTTTGTTGTATCAACGTTTCCTCATGGAAACAATGACTGCAACCTTTTTTTTATTGTGAAAAGTTGCGCCACTTTACAATTACCTTTCATATCTGCAAAATATAGACATAAAGCATTCACTGTTGTAGGTATGATGAGTCCAATTGTTCGTTACTTTGATCCATAACCATCTACTCCTCACAGTTTTTTTTACGTTCTTCCAGAAACTCCCATATGCATTGATAGCAAATGTGCAAAAATATATCAGTTGTAGTCTGGTTGGTGTGTCAAGTGCTCATTGTTTTTTGCACCCATTGTGTAGTTTGGACACACTTAATCACAAACTTTTAATAAATCAAGCCACAAGTACTTGTACAAAATTAGACTTTTACCATGTGTACTATCATGTTCACATCCCAGTTTTACTCATACCTTTATAAAAGTGGCACTAAATTTGTCTTCTGAAACATCTTTTTTTTCTTATCTGAATTATTCATAAAGTAAAGATTTACTAAGATTTACTATTAATATCAATAATTATCCAGTCTGCAACCAAACACAGTTGTTTGTGTTGGGTCTCTTCAACTGTTTTGTCAGAAAAAAAGAATTTGCTCTAACAGCGGCTGCATTTTCAGATTCTTTTCTAGATAGAAGAGTCTTTTCTTTAAAGAATGTGTTTATTTTGTTGTTCCCACAGTCCAAACCTGTAGCATTTGCAGTAAAAACAAATGTGAGTTACTGCGGAGCGCTGGATGAGGACTGTCCTGTCCAAGGAGCTGCAGTCAACTTTGATGCCAAAGACTTCCTGCACATCAAAGAAGTGAGTTTTTACTTAATTACTGTACGCTCACCAGTAGAAGCATGTGTCACACCTCGCTCTGTCTGGGTTCTACAGAAGTACAACAATGATTGGTGGATCGGTCGGTTAGTGAAAGAGGGAGCAGACATCGCCTTCATCCCCAGCCCTCTGCGACTGGAAGCCATGAGGCTCAAACAGGAGCAGAAACAAAGGTCAGGAAATGCATTCTGGCGCATTCGGCCTCCTGAAGGATTCATATTCCCTTTAGAAGGCTGGTAATTAATTCAGCGTGTCCATGCCATTGCAGGAAGACGGGAGGAAACTCCTCCAGTTTGGGCGACATGGTGACCGGGAGCTGGAGAACCACACCGCCATCTGCAGGTGAATGTAAGTATTGCAGACTTGTGCAAAAATAACACATTGGTGCTTTCTGTTTTACTCATTTACTGTTTTCTGTTTGTTTTCACAAGCCAAACAGAAGCAAAAACAGGTAGGTTTATGCTTTTTAATCATACAAGGTGTTGTAATATTAACATTTTTTAAATATATAGGTTTTACTTCACAATAAAGGTAAAAAAATTAGCTTTATGTATAGAAAAACAAATTATATATTTTTAAATTGTGTTTTATCTATCTAAAGTTGGTAAAAGATTTCTATTTATTTATAATACCTCTAAATGAAAACCTTAATGTACTGTCATTTAAAACAAAACTGCAATAACTCCTTCCTTTCTTCTCTGGCAGGAACACGTCCCTCCCTATGACGTGGTGCCCTCTATGAGGCCGGTGGTCCTGGTGGGGCCTTCTCTGAAGGGATACGAGGTTAGCTTCTCCTTATGTCGGCACAGCCGCTCTACTCTGAAAGTTAAAATCTGTTAGAAACATGAACATATTATTTGTTTGGTGTGATTAATCGCTAAAAATCATTCAAATTAGTTATGATTTCTGAAATCTGCTACTAAAACCTCTGAGTATTTGGTTTTTTATTGTGATAGAAGAATCTCACTGTCAGGAATTTATGTTGACATAAACGTAAATGTCTGCAGAGGAATGTTGGAGAGACCAAAGAAAAAGTTTCCTCTTTATACAGAATTAAAGAACATCCGTTTGCATTAATTCAGGGTTAGTAGATTGTTTCTAAAATCTACAATCTTAATCTAAATATTTGATCTTCCAGGGTGTTTCTCCCATCAAATAAGAGGCCTTTTCTATTAGGGCTGCTCTGTTACTGTGCCTGTAGCTTCTTGTTCAATAGAACAAATGCACTCTTTCTTTAGTTTCAGATTAATACTATTCTGGAATTCTGCTAAATTAATATAAACATGGACAAGTAAGCTACACATTTAAGCTTCAAACACGGAAAAAAGTTGAAATCTGAAAATATACCTCAAAACTTACTTTCAAAATTAAAGCGTGATTTTGTCAGGAAATATAAGAAATCATGGAAATGTAACTTAAAAATAACTAAAGAAAAAAAGTGATCATATATATAGACTAAACACCAACATGGAAGAAAGGGAAGGTGATTTAGGGAGAATTCTTATTTATTCTTTAATCTCAAAATCAGTACCATCACAGTTCCAGTAGGGGGCAGCAGCACACTCAGACAATTGTCTGCACTTCCAGTGTGATTCTGGTCCAGATCTTTGCTCTCCTGTCTGTACTGAACATTTCTGGGTTGTATCGCATACATGCCACGTCCAGTCAAATGTAAAGGCAAATAAAAAGAAAAAAAAACTTTTAAAATTAAACAGAAAATACTTTAGGACACAAACAACCATTGACTGAGCAGTTAAGCACACTAAACTTGAATAACAAATTAATTCAAATGTTTTTCTTTTACATGTAGGTTACAGATATGATGCAGAAAGCTCTTTTTGACTTCCTGAAACACAGATTTGAAGGAAGGTCAGTAAAAAATAATAGCAACAAAATTACTAAAAGCAGAATTTTTACAATTTTACATGTTTTTTTTATGTTTGCAGAATCTCAATCACCCACGTAACTGCCGACCTCTCCTTAGCAAAGAGATCTGTCCTTAACAAAAGACCCATAATGGAGAGATCCAACACTCGCTCCAGCCTAGGTAACTGCTTTTATACTGCCTCAAATCTGATCAAATAGCACTCGATGTAAAAAAGTGTCCTATTTTTCGGAGCAGCCGAGGTTCAGAGTGAGATCGAGAGGATATTCGAGCTCGCCAAAACGTTGCAGTTGGTGGTTCTGGATGCAGACACCATCAACCACCCAGCACAGCTCGCCAAAACCTCCCTCGCTCCCATCATCGTCTACGTTAAGGTTTCCTCACCGAAGGTACGTGGCCCTCGCCAGCGCCGGCTTCAGACCGCTTCGTCCCGTCTGATCTGTCCTCTGTCTCAGGTGCTGCAGAGGCTGATCAAGTCCCGGGGCAAGTCTCAGAGCAAACACCTGAATGTTCAGATGATGGCTTCTGACAAACTCTCTCAGTGTCCTCCTGTGAGTTACCGTGTTCTACAGTGTGCATGTGTTCCTTTTCCGTCACAGCTTTTATGATAAATATGGTCCAGATGTTCAGGGAGGGGAAGGAGACCCTCTCTGTCAGCCAGCAGTTCATGGGATTAATGTCTCCAGACGGAACAAGCCGGCTCTATGACAGTCTGTGTGAAAGTAATGGACTTTTAAATGTTCTACAAAAGAAAAGTTTCACTTCAGTCATCTTTGATCTATTTTAAAATGATTCTCTGTGGTCTTTTATTTATATTTATGCTATTTTTAGCCCAAATAAAAAAACAAAAAGTTTTCTAGGTTACAGTTTTTGCAGAGTAACAGAGGTTGATTAGAAATTCGCCTCTGAGAGACAGCAAGCTCTGCAAACAGGTCCAACCTTCTTCCGGTTGCTCACCTGACTCACGTCTCGTGAGCCACAACCCATTGGATTTGAGTCACAGCTCCCGAAACTTAGGTAGAGCTTTGCTAGATTTGAGGTGCGGTTCGCGAAACTGGAGTCGTCGCTTGTGAGACTTGATTCACGGCTTGCAAGACTTGAGTCGCGGCTCGTAAGACTTAAGTAGTGGTTTGTAAGACTCGAGTTATGGCTCAAGAGATTTGAGTCACGATTTTCAAGCAATTCATGACACTTTAGGAGCGGTTAGCAAGACTTGAGTTGTGGTTCGCGAGACTTTAAAAGCGGTTCAGGAAACTTGAGTCGTTGGTTATCAAGATTTTAGTAACTGTTCGCGAGACTTGAGTCGCAGTTTGTGAAACTCGAGTCACGGTTTGCGAGACTTAAGTAGCGGTTAGCGAGATTTCAGTATGTGTTAGCAAGACTTAAGTAGTGATTAGAGAGACCTGAGTTGCGGCCCCCGAGACTTAAGTAGCAGTGTGCAACAACTGAGTAGCAGTTCGTGAGACCTGAGTCGCGGCCCTTCAGACTTGAGTCGTGGCCCGCAGGACTTGAGTCATGGCTTGTGAGACTTGTATAGCTGTTAGCGAGATTTTAGTAGCGGTTAGTGAGACTTTAGTAGCGCTTAGCAAGAGTTGAGTGGCGGTTTGAGAAACTTCAGTCATGAGACTTGAGTCGGGGTTTGTGACACTTGAGTCGCAGTTCATGAGACTTAAGTAGCGGTTTGCAAGATTTCAGTTGGGACTCAAGAGACTAGAGGTGCCGCTCACAAGACTTGAGGTGCGGCCCATGAGACTTGAGGTGCCGTTCAAGAGATTGAGTTGTGGCTCATAAAACTTGAAATTTGAGTAGTGGGTCGCAAGAATTTAGTAGCGGTTCACAAGACCTAAGTCGCAGCCCTTGAGACTTGTTTCGTGGCACGCAGGACTTGTGTAGCAGTTAGTGAGATTTTATTAGCAGAAAGCAAGACTTTAGTAGCAGTTAGCGAGACTTTAGTAGTGCTTACCAATAGCTGAGTGGTGGTTCGTGAGCCTTGAGTAACGGTTCGCAAGACTTGCGTTGCAGCTAACAAATATTTACCAGAAGTAAGTCAGAACTATTTACCCCTGCTGCTCTAAATTGTGGGTAGGACTTCCTGTCACCGATATGTTTACACGCAGTTCCGCTAGTTTACAGCCCATCACACCCCTAACCTAGCTTTACCGGTGCAACACAAATTGAAAACAATACTGAATCTTTCCAGCAGGACAGTTTTGAACCGGATACCATCTCAGACGAGGAAAACAAAGACGAACATGGATCTAGTCGTCTACAAGTGGATGCATCCACAACTACAAGCTTTTTCAAACATCAGTTGTCTGTTCCTGATTCTCAACAGTATGAATAAAGAAATTCTCAGAAATACAGTTTTAAGCTTAATTTTCAGTATGTTTGCCCGTTGTCATCAGAAAATTCCCAAAAGAACACAAAAAACACAAATTTCCTCGGAGTGGATCTTTATGTTAACATCTAATGACATAAATGTGTTTCTGCCAGATCCCTGCTCCTGTTTGATTATTTATGTAATATTTTTAAATAATTTTATTTTTAATTATCCTTTATAAAAACCACTTAAAAGGTACCTCTATTGTAAACCCCCTCATATTTGAGAACGTTTTAAAAGAGGAACCTTAACTCTCCCAGCTGAAACATTTATGGGTTTTTTTGCCGTTGTTCACCTGCAGGACATGTTTGATGTCATTTTGGATGAGAACCAGCTGGAAGACGCCTGTGAACACTTGGCCGAATACCTGGAAGTGTACTGGCGAGCCACTCACCTGCCCGGCAACACCCCTCTGAATCCTTTACTGGAGCAGAGTCTGATAACCCCGCCCACTGCCATGTCCAGCCTCCAGGTGAGCCCGGCGTGCAATCTTAGACGAAGCTTTCTGAAGACCGGGACTCTGGTTTCGAGTGCGTCTGTTGTCACTGTGTTTACCAGCTTCTCCCATCTCAGACTCACTCCTGCGTCTCGCTTTGCCTGCAGTTGTCTGTCTCCTCACTCATCCGTGCTTAACGTTCTTGCAGTTTTCTGAAACGCAGGAATTAATTGAATGACTGCTTACAAAGAGGGGTGAGTAGTAGGGTTTATAATCTGTGTTTGCCCCCCACCCAACCACCCTCAAGCCCCTGACACCTGCTGATTTATGTTTTGGGGTTTCGTTTTGCATCTTGACTCCTCTGTTTCTTTATTCACCTTTTCACCAGCTTTATGGGAGGATCTTCATATAATCTGGAGATAATCTGCCTGATTGCAATGTAATCCAATGAAGATTAAATCTTTCCCACTCTCCATTTAAAGCCTGAATGCACGTGAACACAACAATCATCATCTCTCACATGTATTGTAGTGATTTAGTCATTCATGATGATTGTTGTTAAGAATGCAGATCAAATTTAAAAAGTCATGATCTCCCATAATGCTTGTTTTAAGCCTTAGTCACAGAGTGGATACGTGGAAACTGGTCAAACCTGTGCGGGACATCCAAAATATAAAGATGGTAGACCACTCTGTGAGCCAAAATGGTCCTGCACATTTTTTCTAGGGGCGTGCTGCGGGCAACAGGTCGTTGTTAAGGTGAGATGCAGGCATGTCGTACAGGTTTTTCATTTTTGAAAACCCTCCAAAATCCTGCGAACGGCATATTGGGGCTGTTTAAAATACGTGCTCTTTGGCAATATACACACCTTACTACGGACTTGACGGTCCGGGGGCCATATGTGGCCTTTTAACTATTTACTCTGGCCCTCCACACTAGAAGAGATTATATATATAATCCTTAATAATGTTTTCATTTATTTGTAATATTAACCTTTGTCTAAAGATGCAGAAAGTTATTCTGTTTTCGGACCCGTACGGGTCAACCCCACGTACCCCCATGTGACTACGGCTTTATTAGTTTAGAGGCTTTTAAACCAGAGTTGCCCAAACTTCAGTCCTCGGGTTCTCCTCCTGCTTGTTTGCAGCCGCCTTACATGTGTTATAGTAGCAGTAAACACTTCCAGGGATATCTGCAGAAACAAGTCAAGTGTCAGATCTTTAGGGCCTGAGTTTAGGCAGCTCTGGTTTAGTCCATTTCATTCTGTTTGTCATAACACTTAAACGGCTTCAAATTGTGATATTATTTGCCTCTTAGACGTTTCTTGTTGTGGGAAACTTGACAGAGTTAAAGATAAAAATTGTGTTTTATTTAACTCTTTACGTTTGTTAACCAAATTTAGAAGATGATTTGAAAAAATTTAGGTACCAAAATTTTAACCGCCTGTCATAATCTTGTCAAACATACAAACAACGATTTAATCCAATTGACAGCATAGAATTGAAGCTAGTTTTTCATGTACTGTTATATTTTTGTATTTTTCTTGAAGGTGAGTGACTGTACTTGTTGTGTTTGTACTCAGAAACTTATACAGGTAGTGTGTATGTTTGGAGGCGGAAACATAAAATATTCTACATGAGGCACAATGGATATTATTTAATTATTTATTGTTAAAAAATTCTGCATAGAGCAGTGGAGGGAGGAGGTTATTAGGGATCAAACTACAAAACGTCTCACTTTTCACCCTAAAAACATAAATTTAAACAAGATATTTGCTTTTTTTTTTAAGGAATTTTCTACGTTTTTTACCCTAAACTTTCTTTTTGACTTCCTTAAGAACAAGAACCAGGCACAGCCGCATGAGCCGGAGGGCTTGGAGGGTGACGAGGAGGAGGAGGAGGCGGGCGAGGAGGTCCACTCCCCTCTGGAGCAGGACAGCCTCATGCCATCAGACGAGGCCAGCGACTCCTTGTCCCGCGGCTGCAGGGGGAGCCCCTGCCACAGGGTGGCCGTGGAGGACGAGGAGGAGGAGGAAGAGGACGAGGAAGACGACGAGTACGCCTCCCCCCGCCACGTTCGCACATACAGGGACATGTACCAGCCGCACCGCGGGCACACGGGCGGCCCCCACAACGCCAACGGGCACGAGTCGCAGGACAGGCTGCTGCAGCGCGACGCTCAGCAGGGCCACAACCAGAGGAACAACCGCCAGCGGAGCCGCCCGTGGCCCCGAGACACCTACTGAAGCGCCTCCATCAAGGCCCCCCAAGCCCTTCGACTGCCACACATTCCCTAACGAAATATCGACAAGTCCACACACAGGTTTATTATCCAGCATCTCAGTTATTAACCCTCTGAGTGGGTTCTAGTCACGCAGAACCAGGCCCCCCCACCTCCACAACTGGAAGGTTTCAGGCTGCCAGCTGTACACAAACTTTAAGGTTTGTCAATGGTAGGATGTCTCTTATACTGGCCTTAAAACTTCTATCTTTACTATTGCATGGATAATTATTTTAAGACTTTTTTGCACATTGCGTCTGAACAGGAAGTGAATGATCTTTATGGACAGTAAAGTAAGAATGTCCCGTGTTGAGTTCATTTATGGCTACTAGTAATGCATTCGATTCCAGTGTAAATACTTAATGGGCACTTTTGTTCAATTGCTTCTTCATTTGTTTGAGTCGCCCGCCGTGTTCTCACTGAATGATCAAGCGCGTGCAGCCGCCGTGCGAGTCCCCCGCCGTGGAGGGCTGCAGAAGAGCATCACTCGCCTTCGCACAATCAGTCGCTGACGCTCTCAACACCGAATGTAAACAGGAGAATGTTTGGAGCGTTACAAAACGTTTGTTTACATGCTGTCATTTCACCCTCGTCAAGCACACGCTGCAACGCCGCAGCTCCTCTTGGATTCAAGAATGTAAGCTCGCATGCCTTTTGCACCTCCCTCGCCACCTGCGTCTCCCACGCTCACACTCGATTTGATTGTAGCACGTTACTGATTGTAGCATCCACATTCGCTGGTCACACCCTCTCTGTGTCGCATCAGATGGTTTAAAAAAAATAAATAAAGGCGTGCAAGTCAACTCCACGTCAGGCTCCTGAAGGACTCGTAGCACCCGTGACATGATGTCATTCTGTTCCTGCATTATTTCTAGTCCTTGAGCCGATGACGAGTTTGACGTGAGGCTGACAAGCGGCTGAAGCGTCGCCGTCCGTTCACAGGGTCAGTGTTTTACTGCTTCCATGTCTCACAGGTATTACCTAGTGTTCTGTATATTTTGAATAGAAAAAAATTAGCATGGTTAAAGAAAAATCTATGCAAGTGTTGCATGAAATTCCTTCTTTGATTTCTTTATTTTATTTTTTTTTTCCACTGTTAAGTATTTTTAAAATGCATCGATCCGACTCTCCTTGTTGTCTTGTAGGGATATTCTTGTCTTTGGGGCTACTCACTCCTCACGCACACAAAAACAACAAATTTATTCTATTTTACCACTTAAGACAACAATATTTCTCACTGAAGCACTTTCTACAACTCACTATAACCAGTCCCAAATAATCCAAGCTCAGTTAAATTTAAATAAATTAAATGATTTCTGCATGTCTGTAATTTTCCTTCTATTTTGGCGAAGAACGTTCTTCTGAACAGACCAATTTACCAACTCGTAAGCAGTTGAAGCTTTTTCCGATTTATGAAGCACAATTTTTATCGTTTAATTTCCTGTCTTATTCTGTATGCAATATGAAGTCGAACATTGAAGAAACTATAATCGCCTTAGACCATCTGGACTTCCTCTTTTGTGTGAGTAGAAAAAAAAAATTGCACTACTTAGTTTTGGGATGGTTGCATTGTAATGCAATAAGTGCACTAAATATAATCATATATCCACCACACTACTGCAGCGTGCTAGCGTGACCAGACACGCCTCTTCCCTCTATTTATCAAAAGAGACAGAAAATGTGTAAAAAGTGAGACATTTCCTGCCTGATGCTGTATAGAATGCTTTGTATTTGAAAATAGTTTACAATGACAAGTGGATTAAACAAAATAAACATGACATTTTATGTAATTTTGTTTGGCGTCTTCTGTTTCTAGATTTCTGAACAGTTTCAATGGATTTCCAGAACAACTTTGTTCTCAAAATATTTCTGATTATTATTATCTATTCTTATCACAAGGGGAAAATTTAGGATAAAATCAAATTATACTAAAAAAGTCAATTTTGAATGCTATAATGTCTTGTGAAATGTATATAAATGCAACTTACTCACTGAAAAAAGTTGCTGATTTGTTATTATACTAGTTTTTTGATAATCAACTTTCAATTAACAATTCAGTTTGCAATTTAGTCGTACAATTTGAAAATGCATTTTGCAATTTAGAACTCAGTATGAAAAATACAATAAAATCTTGCATTATAAAAATAAATAAGTGGCAGAAGGCATTAGAAAATTACAAAGTGGGCCCCACCCTGATGAGAGTCAGGGAGTCTGAGCTTTAGAAAAAACATGACGCCTTGTAAAATAAAATGTATTAAAACTTGCAATTTCCTTTTAATCAATTTAGATCATTTTTATCAATGAAATGTAGATGGCTACTTTTTTTCAAAATACATGACAAAATTCAACATTGAAATGTGATTCATAAAATGCATTTTAATATAGAATTATCAATCTGAAATCCAATTTTATTATTTAACATTTTATTTTTTTTTAAAACCACATGGTATTTTTTCGTATTGAATTTTAGATTGAAAACTCCATTTTCATAATGTAAGGTTTTTCATTTGAATTATGACATTAAAAGCCCATGACAATTTAAAATGCAATTGATTTTGTTTTTATTTTATTTCTAAAATTATCATATTGAATTTTAATTTTTCATACTGAATTCTTCTAAATTGAAAAATGCATTTACATATTCTAAGCCTGGATTCCATATTTGAATTGTCAATTGCAAAAAATGCCTTTTCAAATATCAAGATCGAATTGCAAATCGAATTATCCTTTGGGAACTGCATATTACCTTGAATAATAACTAGAAGAAAATAAAGTTCCATTAAGTATATTTTAAAATTATGAGTAAAAAAAAATTCAATAGCACCGACGTTCCTCAATAAAAGATGGTATTTTGCTAAAATGAGTTTAAGTCTTGTTTCAGACAGATGGAAACTCAACAAACAGCCCAAAAGACTTGTAAATGTTTAAAAGTCAATAAAAAACAGGTTTAAAAAAATGTTTAAAGCTTTAGTGCAAGGCTTACCTTTGTTAAGTGCCTTTTTCCCCCCTAAATGTTTATTAGCATGGTGTGTTAGCATGCTAACACACGTTAGCATCAAGCCAAAATCTTTTATAGGAAGGAATAAATTCATATACTTTGTTTTAATAATAAATATTTAAACAGAAAACATAATGTGCAGCAGATAATGAGTTTGAACTACCATTTAAATTGTTTATATCATTATTTTTAGCAATTAATATAAAGAAAGCTTGAAACAGGTGTGACTCATTAGCAGTGATTCATTGTGTTTTAGCTAGAGATGCTATCATCATCTATGGAAGTTACTGCTACATTTTTTGTTTTTTTCTCATCTACATAAGCAAAAACTTCCATTTTAAGTAAAAACTACATTATTTCTACTCCAAAATACATTGTTGATGTACTTTTATGTGGTTTTATACAGCAGACGTCACTGAAATCTGCTGTAGTTACAGAAAATAAGTGTTTTTTATTTAAAATAGCTTTAGGTTCTTTAGACCAGAGTTGCTTTTCAGACAAAATAATCCACTGTTAGTCTCTTAACCATTCAGAGATGCAAGTTTTGGGGAAAGAATTTTATTTAAAAAAAAACAGCATTAATTTTTATTTTCATCACATCAAACTGCTTTTTTCACATTTATTATAATACAATGTAGACCAGAGTCCTGCTCACTGATGACACTAAAACAAGGTGAGGAAAAAAAAAAACAGGATGACACGACCCAAGAATCTGCAGTGAGTTGTTTTCTCCTTTTTTTAATAAAGTTTCACATAAAAAATAGTAATAATCAAGCAAAGATGGTCTCCTCGCGCCTTTTCTTGGTCAGGATGGTTCCGGGTTTGTGCTGAGCGTCTGGGTGGTTGGCCAGCTCCGGGGGGCACGTGGAGACGGGACTCTCCAGGATGGCCTGCTTCAAGTCATAGAAGACGGCAGAGTCCTCTTTGGTGAGGAAAGTCATGGCCACGCCACTCTTACCAGCACGACCGGTACGACCAATACGATGGATGTAATCTGGGTAAGAAAGGAGAACAGTGAGTCATCCTTGGAAAAAAAACGACGAACATTAAAAAGGAAAGAAACATTTACCTTCAATGTTCTTAGCCATGTCATAGTTGATGACCATGGAGACGTCCTGAATGTCGATACCTCGACCAGCAACGTCTGTGGCCACCAAGATGTCTTTGGCTCCAGCCTTAAGGTTGGAGAGCGCAAACTCTCTCTGCTCCTGACCTTTGCCACCGTGCAGCGTGCAAGCATTGTACTGAGAAGATAAAGATGATTCCAAACAATGATTCCAACAACAAACTCACACGAATAACTCCTAGTGTGCTAAACAACAAAATACAAGTCACAGATTTCCTGAGGTGAAGTCTAATAAATATTTAGATTTTGCAAAGATTTTTAATTAATCTGATGATGAAAACTTGGTTAAAAAAATGTTTAGTTATTGTATGTATATTTTTATCACATGAAAAATCACTCAAATGCAATGCATTGTGGTCTAGGGCTACCACGATTAGTCGACTAATCGACTATTAAAATAGTCAACGACTAATTTAATTAGTCGTTATTTTATATTACATGGGGTCTGAGTGTAGTGAAGTTGTTATATTTGAGTCAGTGAGACCAAAATATCTTCTTTACTTTCCATTAAACTCATTCTGACAGGTGACCTTTGACCCTATATACCCTTTAAATATAAAATCGATGTTAAATTGCTGCGTCATCTTGAGGGGCGGGGCACCTGTCAAAATGAATTTGATGTAAAGTGTATTCCTTATCTCTCTCATTTGATTTAATCTTGTTTTAATAGCAAAAAAGGCTGCACGATTCATTTAAGGTTTAATAAACTTTACATCCACTTTGCACATGACCCGATTAGTCGACAAATTAGTTGAGCATTAAAATAATCATTTGTGGCAGCCCTATATTTGCCAATTTAGAGAGCATTTATGCCGTTTTTTTTTTGCAAAGACTTCTGAGAAATTTTGTAGTTAGTGGTGAAGGGTGTGGTAACTTACCCCCATCTTCTCCAGAGACTTGGCCAACACATCGCAACCCTTCTTCTGGTTGACGAAGATGATGATGGGAGGCTCGAAGCCACTGGCCAAAACCTCCAGCAGCTTCTTCCTGCATCGACGGGACACAGAAGCGCTCAGCAAACCCACGAGATGGGGACGTTTGTTTCTAGCGTCTGTAGTTCTCACCTCTTCTCGCCCTCTGACATCAGCAGGACCTTCTGCTCCACCCTCTCGTGAGGTTTTCCAGCAGAGCCGATGTACACCACGGCGGCGCGCCTCAGGTAGCTCCTGGCCAGCCGCTCCACGGCAGGAGGCATGGTGGCAGTGAACATGACGGTCTGCAGGAATCAACAAGAGAGCTGATTAAACTGAAGATGCAAGCTGGAACCGAGCAGAGAGGAGACGCGTACCTGTCTGTATTTATGCTTCCCAGATTCAAAGTTCATGGTCATTTTCTCAGGGTCTTCTGCTTCATCTGTGTCTGGTTTCTGATTGGTCACTGGGATGTACTCCAGAATCTTTTGGACATCAGGCTCAAAGCCCATGTCAATCATGCGATCTGCCTCGTCCAGAACCACGTAGGTGCAGCGGCCCAGGACCAGGTAGCGGTTCTCCAATACATCGATCAGACGGCCAGGAGTGGCGATGACAATCTGTTCAACAAAGACACAAAATATTCACTTTTAACCCTCTGGAGCCTAAAACTCTGTTTATGTCTACTGTATTTTAATTTGAAAGACCGCATACATGCTTATTTGGTCTCATTTTAATCAGCAATCTCTCCTATGTGACACTGCCTTTATTTTGTCATTTTTTTCATGTTTTATTCACGCACCAGACATAAAAATCAAGCAAAAACGGAAAATTCTGTCTGGAAGAATGGGATTCATTTTGATGTGGAAACCCCAAAAATGTTTAACAAACTGTTTTTACAACATAGACAAACATGTAGGTGTAGTTTCATAGAAACAAGAATAAAATGTTTTTTAAGGAAAATAACAAAAAGAAATTCTAGCGAAATTCACAGATTCCTTTGGGTTTCAATAAAACCCAGAACATAAAAAATTGAATGTTCATTTTAACTTTTGCGTTGATCTCACAGCTGCACAGCAGGACGCCGGAGGGCGTCCGTCATCCCAGAGGATTAATGATAGCTGTCAACGGAATCATGGAGTTAGCTTCTTCGATCATTCCTCTTTCAAATACCTCGCAACCCATCCGGAGTCGGAATCCTTGGTCCTCTCGAGAGATTCCTCCAATCACCGCCACCGTCCGGATGCCCAGAGGTTTACCAAACTTTATGGTCTCCTCTTCGATCTGCTGGGCCAGCTCACGAGTCGGAGCCAAGATCACGGCATAAGGACCTTGATCAGAGTCTTCGATCCTGCCATGTGGAGGTGGATGAAAACACACACACAAAAAATCAGAGGCTGGAAGTGAAAAACTGTTGTTGATTCCGATTCTGCAGATTTACCTGTCAATTTTTGGCAGAGTGGTGATCCAGACCAGCAGAGGAATGAGGAAGGCGGCAGTTTTACCGCTACCGGTCTCAGCCACACCGATGATGTCACGGTTCTGTAAGCCAATAGGAATGGCCTGCCTTTGAATTGGAGTCGGTTCCTGAAACAAAACATTTTCACATCATTTTAATCAAGATTTTTCCAAACATCGTTGTTACAGGCAGGAAAGGCGGCGCCCTCGTAATCCCACCTTGTAGCCGCACTTGTCGATGACCTCCAGGATGTGTGCGGGCAGCGCGTACTCCTTCCAGTTCCTGATGGGGTTGGGGATCTTTCCTCCTTTGGTGGTGATGCTGTAATCCTCCCTGAAGATACGCCAGTCTCTGTCCGTCATCTCGTCCAGCTTCTTCTGAGACCAGTGTCTGTCGTCCCAGCGCTGCTTGGCCTCCTTCTTACGCACCTTCTTCAGGCGCGTCCTGAGGGAGACGAAAACCATCATTTTATTAACTCTAAAGCTTTCACACAGACTTTTGTCTTCTTGAAGTTAGCTTTTTGCATACAGTGTGATGAATAACTCACTCTTCCTGCTCCTTCTCCTCCAATGTTCTTCTCTTCTCCATCAGGTCGCCATAGAAACGAGACTGCTCTCGTTTTTGCTGCTTCAAGTCGATGCCGGCTATGAAGCCACGCCCATACAGCTGCACCTGATGCTTCTCTTTATATCTAAAAAGCAAAAAAAAACATGTTTCAACAAGTTGGAAACCAAAAGAATGAGACATCAGGGTGTTTGCAGACTCACATGGGATTGTAGTCGACTGATGTGTCTTCAGAAGCGTCCCACTCAAACACAAACTTCCTGTCGTTGAGGTGGCGAGTTCTCCGCCGTTTTTTGATGCCGCCCAGGTAACGTTCCTATAGAAGAATCCATAACTTTAATTAGGAAATCAATTCTTGAAGCAAATTAAGTGACTCTTCTTCCTTCCCGTCTTTCTCAAAACATCTGATCGACACAACCAACCTTAATGGCGTGGAGCTCTTTACTTTTATCCTTCTCCTCCCTCAACTTTAGGCGCTCGTCGTCATCTTCATTTCCGTTGTTCTCTCGCTCCATTCGCTCCCTCCTCTCCCGTCTCTCCCGCTCCTGTGGGTCCTCTGTAACAGACGCCCTCATCTTTTTATAAACAAGTCTCTACAACGAGGTAAAATGCCGGGTTGTTTGAAACTCACCCAACATTTTTCTACCCATGTCCTGAAACACCCTCCTCTTCTTCCTCTCATCATCCATCAATTTCTTCCTCTCCTCCACCTGCTGCTCACGGCGCTTTATAGCCTCGGCTTCCCGCTCTGCTCTCGAAAGGAACTTGGGCTGAAAAAACGACAAAAAAAATATAAAATTTATAATTTATTTAAAAAAAATATATATATATATATATATATATATTTTGGGAATAATCCAACCTTGGACTCTGCTTCTTCTTCTGCCTTCTTCTTGGCCAAAAGCTCCTCCAATGACAGCGGTTGGACCTGGTTCACAACACAATCAAACTTTTGAAACTTTCTTTGTTCACCTTCACAAACTCCATCCAAACTCTTAAATCTTGGTTTAATACGCTATAAAAAGGCCCTAAAAACAACCATTACTCTTACCTCGTTTGAGGAATAAATGATTATAAAACACATTTTCTTACAAATAGTAAAATGAACCTTTTCTTTCTTTTTATTTTCCTCTTCTTCCTCCTCTGTTTTGATGTCTTTTTCCTTCTTTATCCTGCTATCCCTCGACTTTGGAGACGGGCTTCTATAAAAGACAGACAGGCCAAAGTTCAATATAAAAACAATTGGAACAATTTTAGGGTCATCATAGTTTTCTACAAACCCAGGAATGTCAAAGGGAGTTCTTTTCACATTTTCTATCATAATTCAGCTTATTAATAGAATAGAAAAGAAAAGAAAAGAATAGAATAGAATAGAATAGAATAGAATAGAATAGAATAGAATAGAATAGAATAGAATGGAATAGAATGGAATGGAATAGAATGGAATAGAATAGAAATACTTTATTCATCCCAGGCTGGGAAATTAGGCTGTTGCAGCATCAGGCATATACAGAAGATATTATCATATAGAGAAAAAGCAATATTTACAAAAAAATAAGGAAATAATATACAATAAAAAACAAAAGCAAATTGTGCAAATTGTAATGCACAGAATATAATAATAGGGAGTGTGCAAATTGAGGCAGTAATGAACATCAGTCACTACATTAATAATGATTAATCTGTGAGATATTTAGACCTTTTACTGCGATCTTTATCCCGGCGATGGCTGTCCCTCTCTCTGTCTCTGTCCTTGCGGCCCCTGTCCCTGTCTTTATCCCGTTCACGCTCCTTGTCTCTCTCCTTCAAGCGTCGGTCTCTGCAAATAGAAACAAACGGGGGAAAAACATTTAACCATAACGTCATGATACACTGAGACAGTGCTAAATGTGTAGCTGTTGTTATTGAGCAACCTTTCTGTGGATTTGGAGCGGTTCCGTTCCCGAGAGCGATGGCGTTTACGCAGAGGTGACCCTTTTCGATCCCGGTCCCGGGAACGGCTGCGTCTCCTCTCCCTGTCTTTGGTCGCTGAGGGTTCAGCATCTTTCTTATCTGTGGAGTCAGCTGCCATCTGCAAACACAAAAAAACAAGAAGAGCTTAATCAAAATACAACCTGTTTAAAAAATAAAAATGAAAAATAAAAAAATCACATAAGTCTGATTCTTTGATGCAGTAATATGTTAAAATATCTGATTTTGACATAAATTGCAGAACATAAATATATTGAGAAACAATTGTCATATTAATTTTGCATTAAAATATACAATAAAAATGTATATATTAACACCACAGCTTTATATTTCACTTTTCCCCCAAAATGTCTCTACTTTTTTCCTACAAGGACAATTTCTCCTCAGTAAATCAACAGAAGTAGTTCATGCAAAGAGCTTGAAAAATCGAGTAAAAGATAGCTGGTTCTTTAATAAAAAAGCAAAGAGGATATTTTTAAAAGTCAGTGTATAAAAAGTTACTAATTGACAAGAAAACATAGATTTACTTAATTTTTGCGACATGAATCATGGTGCATTAGCGCTGCAACATTAGCTAGCTAACGACTTAGCTACAGAGGCCGCTTCTTTCTACGTAAACTCTTCGATTCTGCAGCACAAACATCATATAAAACACAACATTATAACAACACGTTTAAGCTATTTAGAAACGCCACAATTATCATACTAATAATTTACCTTTTTCACTTGTCAACAAAAGTACTGCGATAGGTATACGATTCAAGAAGACTCCATAACGCTGGAAATAGGCTCCCCTCGCAAGGGTGTGTGGTAGTTGTAGTTTGAGGATTTCACGATGCGTGCAGGAAAAGGCAAACTCAACTACACTACCCAGAATGCACGAGGACAGTCTCAGGACCTCGAGTGTTTAGTGTGTGTCCGCATAAATGCCTGTACAAAAATGACTGTTTATTTTTCTATTATGGCACAAGGGGGCGATGACGATGCATTTACCCGAGATAGACAGATTAGATAGATAAGAGAATAGATAAAAGACATCTTATGAGCTGCTCAATTTAGAGTTCAGATTGGCTCCACACATATTTAGATTCTGGACCTGATTTTTCTTCCACTAGTTACCGGTAATCAAAAAAAAGAAAAAAAAAAAAAAAAACAGGAAGCTAAAAAAAACACTAAAATACAACAATCTCTCACTTTAAAACATAAAGGTAGAAGGCTTCTGGAATAAGAAAAAAAATGAGGAAAGAGTCTGAGAAGACAGAGTGCCAAAAAATAGATGAAATGTTGATTATTTAGAAAACAGCATGGATGAGTTTTTTAAAATATATATTATTACATTGGCTCATTTTTAACTGTTTTTGGTACAGAAACAAACAAACTTTAGAAAAAGTCTAGCTCAAGGTTCTGCAGCTTTCAATACTGAAATAGCACTACTGGTTGATTTTTCTCTGATCACAACCCAATAGAATAAAAAGACACTATTAGTTATTGTTACTGTAATGGTATATGTAAAGAAACTATTTCTTTTTAGGTATACATGAAACATAAAGTGAAAATAATTTGCATGGCTTCCTTTTCAAAATAAAATACACTGTATCACATTGAATCTTGATTGATTGGCTGACTGATTGGCTTATTTCAAGCATAGATTATGAAAAATACAGGACAAAACACACAATTATTTCAAACTCATTACAGAAATACGGAAATGCATTGATTAGAAAATAGAAACCAATCAAAAACAAAAGACTTGTGTCATATTTTGTTCATTAATTTTCTAATTATTAACTAAAGTCAGTATAATTTTGACAATAGAATCATCTCAATCCATCAAACTTAATAGTAGTCAGTGTAATGTTAGCAGTGTTTTAAAATATTTTTTAATCAGTTTTGGTGCATCTCAGCCAGAAATTGTAAGTCTAACCAACTAAAATTTAACTGAAGCTAATTAAGTGACTCTTACTTTGTTTTTTAAACCACAAGGTGAACTTTAAACCTTTTAATTTGTTCAAAAATAGAAAATGAGTTTTATAATCCAGTGTGTGCTTATTCTGGTTGTGCTTACTGACCTTCAGTTGATTTTCTGTAGTAAACAGAAAACAAAAATCTGTTCAAATGAAATTAAATTAAAGTGTTAGTCTGACTTGTGATCCATACTTCCCTTCAGCTGTTTGTAAACGAGTTGAATAAAGTTTACTTTTTCATTTTTTTTAACTTTACTACTTATCAAATTTTTACTTTACAGTTACTTATTAAAATTATATTTTTTAACCAAAGAGTGTTTAGTTTATCTATTGCCAACATATCATAAAAACAACAAAAGATACATGTATCCACTCCCAGTCAGTTATTCAGTCGATTCCATTTTAAATAATGTTTGAAATGTAAATAGGCAGAAACTAAAGCTTATTTGAGCCTACTCCCTTAAGCTCATCAGTTCATCCAGCAATTCCCCGTGTTAACCACTCCACCACTGTGCAGCCGAAGCAGAAATCAGTTTATCTCAAATAAACAAACATTCAGAAATGTATATTTTTGAAGATAAATTCCTCCTTAAAAATGGGCCATGGTGACTTGGTTTTGAAGTTGAAGACGTTTATCCAAGAGGCTTTCCTGATTCTGAAACAAACTGGTATGAGAACTGGTTTCATCAAAGGGAGGAGTTCAGAAAATGAGTGAAATCTTGAATACACAACACGAATACACTTAAAAAAGAGCAACAACTTCACATGCTGTAACTTCAAGCTGACATTTTCATATTTGTAAGTCACTAATACTAAAAACCCCTTTCTCTCATGTCATAAAAGTTGACACAAACATATTTAAGATGGAGAATTAAAAATATTTAAACAGACATGAGTCTGGACTGAATTCATGGTTTACTAAAGGACAGAAATGGCCAAACAATTCCTGGAAACAAGAGCAGGAGGAAGTTCAGAAAGTTTTTCACATCAATAATAATGATAAAGATGGGAATCAAACTGCAGAGATACAGATTTGCAGACAGTTCATGTATTCACTTTAATAGGTGTAGTAGGTTAAAAGAAAGTGAAAGTTGCATCAACTTTCAATTTCTGACTTCTGCGGGTCAAAAAAGATCACTTTTGGTTGCATAACAACAACATTATCTGTGGCTAAAGAACCAAAACCAGGTGGAAATTCCACTCTGGCTTTATCTATTTCCTCTGCATGAGAACACCTCTGTTATCTTACAGAGCTCCATCCTAGTAAAAAGAGTCCATTTTTAGTTTTGTGATGGACTGGAATGATGTGTAAAGTTATCACCTATTGAATTCATACAATAATTGTTTTTATACAATAGTTCTTTTCAAATAGTCAACACAGATCTAGAGATTCCAGACGTCTGAATCCTGACCTGCTCTTAACCGATGTTGCGTAACCCTGACTGTTATGTAGCTCTCATTCCTAACGGCTCAAAATTGATTAAAGAGGGCTTTGTGTGAGCAAAAATCTATTTAAAATGCTATTTGGCATGTGGTGAAAGACAGTTTCTGCCTACAACGTCTCAGGTTCAGCCATTCCAGGCAGACGTGAATGTTCGCCGCAGGATTAGGTGGAGCTGCTCTCCAGATGCACAAAGTTCACCCGCCCCCAAACTCCAAACTCAAGTCATCCCCCATCATGAGTACCTCATCTGCCTCCCCCCTCCTTTCCTCCCTGATGCCAGTCGTCTGATTAAAGAGCCAGAGGAGCGTTCACTCCTGACATGCCCTCAGGCTGTGCCAAACAGGACACATGTGCACGAGCAGCAGAGGAGAGAAGGGCGGGGGGCCGTTAGATCTCTGAAAGGTGAGCAGAATCAGTAAATGGGAGTTCCTGGTGGATGGGGAAGGTTTTTTCAGCGGGAGTGGGGGTTTCATCCTGACAGCAGAGCTTCCCTGACCTCTGCTGAGCATTAACCCGACTCACCTTGCTGCACTTGAGCTGGGAGAACACACTCAGAGCATGTCGGGGCGGCAGAAGTGCGTCTTCATGCATGGGCGGCCATCGAGCTCAGTCAGAGGCCAAAACATGGTCTGATAATTGGACTGACCCAGTGACACACATTTACTTTCACTCAGTGTCTGATTTGACTTCTGGCGCCTTAGAGAGGCATGCTGATACTTTTGCAGTTGATATAGTTAATTAACGGCAGTAAGTCCTCGGGGTTCAGACCAACAGATCTGCTCTGTGGTGACGTCTGCCTCCTTAAAGAAGCAGGAGAAACAAGCTGGGAGCCGCCTGAAGCTGTCACATCCACTTTCAACAAAAAAAACTGACAGATGGATGAAAATTAACTTCTTTTTAATCTGCAGTCAGTTTTTCTCAATTTTCCTTTAGCGAAAATTCAATAAAATGTTAAATATGTTAAAACGCTAAAAACCCCACAGTAAAAAATAACTAAAGTTAGGTAGTTTTAACCCAACTCCAAGTTTTAACTCAAGAAAAAAACATAAATCGGGTCAAAATGAAACCATTATAACCCACAAAATAGAATTGCACCAAAAGGGATTGGAAAAAGTCTGGTGATACGATGTGTATCTTGATACATGGCTCATGATACGTATCGCGATACATCCAAAGACAGCATTTGTTCTTATCTGAGCCTCTACGGAGCTCCACAATCTGGATTTTTACAGTGATACTGGCAAGGGGGGGGGGGTCTTGGCGTGGGGATGGCCGGGCGCTCTCCCCCTGAGTACATTCCATCACCATCCACCTCAGCGAAACATCAACACTCACCTGAGCACAGGTGTCAGCTCTAATAGTTTGTGTGACAGAATGAAAGTCTTTATCTGAATGGGTTTGTATGATGGAGTGAGTGAGCTGCTGTTACAGTTGAATTAAGTATATTATGATTAGTTTAAATGTGGAGACTATTTTGGCCAACAAGTGTGTGTGTCACTATAATGTGTGTGTAGACAGGCCCCGCCCATTCTAGTTTATCACTTAGGCCTGGTTGTTTTATGATGTTGCTTCCCTCTGTTGCCATGTTTTTCTTTCTCTTTTTCCCGACCCTCTTCTTTTTTTCCGTCCGGTCCAACAACAAAGATAGAGAAAATAAAATAAAACATAATCAATATAAATAAAGTTTAGCATGAAATACAACAGGGGTTTATACTCAATAAATCCCTGTTGTGACAGT
>NC_050518.1:15007709-15041053 GCF_002922805.2 Oryzias melastigma | reverse complement strand
ATCCATCACCAATCAGACTTTGATGAGCTCAGGCTGGAGTCAAGCTTCAAACAAGCTGTATTCAGACTTTAAAGGTGATATATTTATCATTATCTTTCCCGTATAGCATAAACAGACATACATCTTTTTAAAAAATGTATGTTATGCAGGAATTTATGACACGGGCCTCATCTGCTCACAACAGAGATGGATGCCCCCGCAGGACGGTTTCACTTCCTCCTCATCCAGCTGAGCCTTTTGACAAATAACCCTGCTGTACATCCTGACAGGCGTCGCCATGTCGGACGTTTTTGCATCTGCATCGTCCAAAAACTGTTGCAAATTTCATGTTTTCTTTTAGTGGAAAATTTGAACTTTTTTTTTTTACAAAATGTAAATGTACTTTTCATCATAAACAAGCTTAAATGCTCTCACACCAAACAACTATGGAGCCAAATCTGGGTCATTAAGTGTGGAAACCTAAATAAAACAACTTTAAAAAAATCCAGCTATAAAATATTGCTGTTAAGTTATTAAAAAACATTAAAATGTCTGAAATTTTAATGAGTTTTTTCCAGTTATTTTATTTGGATTTCAAATCTTTGTGACCCTGATTTGGCCACATAAACAACAGAATTTAATGATTTTATTCCTTTCCTTTTCTCCTGAGAATTACATTTTCCAGCTCAAAAAAGGCAAAAAAACGTTTTAAAATGTTAGTTTTAAGGCAAAACTGTGTTTGAGATATAGTGTTCTTCAACTGTGCTGACTTTTATAGATACACTGCAAAAACTGAAACGTAAAAAAGTGAAAAGACCCTTAGTTTTTTTTATTATTATTGCAAAAGAATTTTGGTTTAAAGAAGAAAACATGCCTTAATATAAAATTTCTTGGTAATACACTATTTTTGGCTGATTTTTTTGTTTGTTTAAAGAAAATCTTGTGAGTGTTGGAGCCATTCACTGAAATTGTATAGTATATTATATTCATTCTTTGGCCTCCTATTGGTTGAATACATGTTGGTAGCTGCCTGTCTTTTTATTGGACTTTAGTTGGATTTATGACTTGAGAAGCACGGCAGCACATTAATCTTAGACTGTGTTACTGTGTGTTTAGAACATTATTTTTTGCTTTAAAATATATATTTTATGGTTATATTTTGTATTTTGTCACTCTTTAAGGAAGTGCATAAAATACATTTCTGCCGCCATTTTGACTTTTTTTGAAGGTGCTGAACACCTGAACATTCACTGAACATGGAATAAAACACGTGTATCTGTCACACTGGACTCACAAAAACATCTTTAAAAAGTTTATCTTGCTTTATGTGTGAATAATCCATTTTTTTTGCCCCCCCCAAGGATAAAAATTATTTGAAAATGGACACAATTTGACCACAAAACTACATTTTAAAAATGTTTGAGACTCACGAACCCTAAAAGTCAATGATGTGATACATCTTTATGCATTTCTCCATCAGTACAAGATGTAGTGCAGGGTCTGATTTTCAGAGACTAGTGATGAAAATATGCATAAAAAAGGAGCACAACAACTCGAGATCACGCTCAGGGAAGGAGAAATATCTGGTATTTCAAAGTCAGAAATGCTGGTCTGATCCTCCTGATGATCAAACGCCTAGAAAACCATTGCTGCAGCAGGAGGGGATCTGTTTTTTCTTTGTTTTTTGTCCCGGTGTGGAGCGCATTCCTTCAGCTGCCTCCCGTCTGCTGCGTCTGCGAGGGGAAAGGTTGAGCGGAGTCCTTTTAGATAGCCCAGGAATGGCAAACATTCACGTCCTGTCACCCACGGAAGAGCAGCGGGAGCCTGATAAGAACATCAGTGGACGGAAGGCCAGGACAGTGATGGAGGTCATGGAGGATGGATGATGACTTAAAGAAGAGGGAAGGAAATGTCTTTTCACTGGAAACAAAGAAAAAACTGATAGTTTGGCACATTTAATGAGTTTGACTTGTTAAATAGCATTTCCTAAAACTAACAAGATCATATTTACCTGCTGATGTTAACTATAAAGTCAGCCGTCACTGTTTAGTAAATTAAAATGATTAAAATTGTGTAGATTTCAAAATAAATACAAATAAAAAAACAACCAAAGAGCCTCCAAGAACTTCAATTAAACAGATGATAAATACTGTGAGAACAAATGCTAAGAGGGGTTCACATATGACAGTAAAAAAAATGTAAAACTATTATTAAAGGTGGTGTAGTAAATAAATAAAAGGGTTTTTCAAAGAGTTAAATTAAATTTTTTATTGTATTTTCTTTTGACAATAATTGACTGTTTTCTGAATTTATCTTAATTTCCTGTCACTATGTACCAATACCGTTTGTATAATCTTAAATTGAATTAATAAAAGGGGTTTGGACTTCAGCTAAGCTGTTTTTTTAACTTTGCATACAATTATTTATTGTTAAACTTCATGTTAGGATGGCTTTTTAAAAGATGAATAAATACACATAAAGTGTTAATCTGTAGTTAACATACAAGGTTTTGCAACGGACTAAATGTATGTTACATGATGTGTTACTGTTAACTGAAATTAAAGAATGTTTTGGTACTTTAATGAAAAAAAAACTTGCATTTGATCTGATCTGAACTAGATTACAAAAACTGTAAAATGAAGTAACTAAGTAGTGGTGGGATTATAGAAGTTCAGTCATTTTCAATCAATCAAACTCTACTTTAGCCAATAATTATCACATTTAATGAATCAAACATTACATAAGTGGAGTTTTTTGCTAGTTCTTTTTTCCTAATTAATAAAATTATTTCTGTAACGACTTTGAAAAAAAAATTGTTTTTTGTCAATCTATGCTTGAAATACACAAGATCAATCAATCAAATCAGTCAATAAAAGGTAAGCAGGTGACCCAACTGATTCCAGATTATGCAAAAAAAAAACCTCACTGTGCTTCCAAAGGCCAAAAAAAAGTAGAAAACTGTGAGGCTTTAAATCTTAGCTGAAAGGATGTGCAGCTCCAACCATCATGTAGGGGAGCAGACTCTAACATGATTGACATGCTCGGATGTGGTTGTGGTGTTTCCTGGCTTTCCACAAAATCTTTTTTTTATTTTTTTTTTGCCTGAACTGACAACTGCCGGGCCACCAGAAGAGGAGCTTTGACTGACCTTGTCTACATTTATGAGCGAGGCCACATTAAATCACACCTCACACGGATACCTGCTGCATTATTTATGTACACACCGACAGCTTCTGTGCAACTTTACACCCAACAAGATGAGGAAATGATCCTTTTCTAGGGATGCAAAATATATTAGATAAGTATCAAAAAATTGATCAAGAAACTCCAGTTAAAACCACAGATATGAACAAAATGATGTTGGTTAAAAGATATAAAAAATAATAAATTTCTGGAAAATTGTAGTTTCTCTTTCTGTTTTTTTTTCTACCTTCTTTGTCTTTTTATGTAAATGTGTTGCAAACAAAAAGACATCCAATCATAAAAAAGTCATAACTTTTCCAAGTAAATACCTAAGTAAATTTCTCTGTCAAATGTCATGCATTATAATTCATTTAAATGCCATGTGAATAAGAAATATCTACATTTAGCACTTTTAATAAAAGAATCAGACTGTATCGTTTCACCAAAAAGTGAGTTGAATCCTTTATGTATCGATTCATGGACCATGTATCGTAAAGACACACACCCCTATCCTTTTCCAACTTATAAATTCGTTTAATAAATGTAAATAAAATAAAAAAAACAATCAGAGGCAATCTGTGAACTCTAGTGTGGTTTATTTTGTAATATTTTCAAAGTAAAATCAATCCCCTAGAAATAAGTTTAGTGCGTAATTCGTAAAATTGAAAAAAATGTGTATAAATTTGAAGAAAACACTATACTATTTTGCTATTAAAATGATTCCTTGAAAAGATTATTTTTCTTTCAAGACAAAAAATAAGACACTTTTTTACACTTTTTACAGTGTAAGTATTTTTAAAAAAATGGTTTTCATTTCTTCGTCCTTTATAATAATTCTTCTTGAACTTCTTTGCTTCTTTATTTGATAACAAATTGTGTAAGAACTGCAATCTGTGACCTATTCTGACATGAACAAAGGAGCAGGAAACCCAAAAGATTACATTTTTATCCAAACCTGATGTAGTTCACAATCAACAAAAAAAATAAGTTCAGGCATTTTTATTTAAATAAAAGTTTTCAAGGTAGTATGACGATTACAAATACAGAATTCAGTCAATAATTTAAGTCATGATAGGCGACTTCATACAAGCATGTTTGGATTCTGTACTAAAACAGCTTCATGAGGAAGGATATGTACAAAAACATGTCAAAACCTGGAGCGGATACAACAAAACAACGACCATAATTGTCAGGAACATGAAGATGGAAGCTTTTCATGCTGAAAACTGGCGTGATGGCTACAAAGGAACCCCGCCCTCCCCCGTTTTAACAGCCAGTGCACGGCTGCCACCAGCATGGGGTCCTTTCAGCCTCGTCTGCGTAGAAATCCCTCAACTTCATTCTGATGCTACAAAAGAAAGGTGAGTCCGTCCCTCCCTCCCTCTGCTGCGGAGACAGCAACAGACCCCCACCTGCCCCTCCCCTCTCGCCCTGTTGCTAAGCAACGCTTTAAATTTCGCTGCTCTTTTTGCAGGCTGCAAATCGTGGAGTCTTCCATAAGCCGAGCTGTCGAGAAGACGTCAGTGGAGAAAACGTCCACAGACGGAGGCACGGCGAGGGGAGAAGAGCGACAAGAACCAAATCAAAGAAGGACGGGACCAGCCCGTTTGAGGTGCAAGTCGGTGAAGAATTTGATGAATCAGAAAAAAGAAAAAATCAGATTTAAACTCGCATGTAACAATTTCAACTTAAGCTTCTGTTTGGTTACATTAGAGGATCACAGTTTTCAACTGAACACGGTTAGAACCGCCTTTGATTTTTATAGGCAGATATAAATAAATAAAACAAAATCCAGTAAAATTATCATGTATGCAATATTTGAAGCGACATTACACTTAAAAATGTGAAATTGTTTATTTCACGATAAAACATGGAAGACTGAGGACATGTCCGAATTCCCACCCTGTTCAAAAACTACAGTGTACGACTGTCTCAAGATTTTAAAAGCAATTGCGACACTTTTTTTTTAAAAAGCAAATATGGTGTCAAAAATTTCCCAAATTAAATATACGGTTAAGTACATTTTTTTGATGTACTTTGATTTGTTTTCAATAAATAGGGACAAATAATATACGTTTTCATTCATTTCCTGTTATACTTTTATTTTATATTATTTTGATGGTATGTATTGTTATTAAATAAATTTAAAAAATAATATGAACGTTTTACAAATATATTTTAATGAATCCACTGTGCTCTGATGATATTTAACAAAAAAACAAGTTAAAATAAAATGAAAAATAATTATTCGCCAATTTAGATAAGCATCTATGCACACTAGTTTTTCGCAGGGACTTCTGGGAAATTTCTGAATTGTAGATTCACACAGCCCTATAAAATGGGGAAAGCATTACACTAAGTAGTGAGGGAATTCGGACACAACCTGAGTTTTTTTGCTCGTGTCATTTTTTTTGACACAAACAAGCAATGGGCGAACATTGACACATTCATGTAAGACTGTGCCCCACTCCCCGACATCCAGTCGGATGTCAAGGACGGGAACTCAACCTCCAGCTGACAGGTTGGTCAGTGGCTAACAGATGTGCTTTCTCTGAGTGCTGCAAGAAAACTTTAAAACTCAAAAGAGAAAGAAGCTCAAATGTTGAAAAGATGCTTTCCTGTCAGATCTGTCGCTGGAAGAGGTGTAAAATCCGTCTTTGATTAAAGAAGGTTAATCTTGGAGTTAAGAGTCTGTGATCCACTCTAACTTGCTCATGGTTACAGTGACAGGTCACCTGAGGGATTTTTCTCCCCAAGCTCCCCATCTCTGTCACATTTTACGTTTCATCCCGCCACTCCAGCAGTAGTGTGACCTTTACCAGACATCATGGCAGAGTGATGGAAGGGAAAGGACACGACTACGAAGCTACACACACTTTATATCACTTTAACACAGTCAAAAGAGTGGAAATATGCGGCTATTTTTGCTGATTTAAAGCAGTTTGAGGTGAGTCTGGATATTACTGAATGTTAAAGTTCGAAGCTTTATATGAAGTTTGCATCATTGCTTTGCTTTGCCCCCAAACTGCCCCAGCTGCAGTGCAGTTCACAGGCGTGTCACAGTGGGCTTCACATGATGGAGCAGCTTTTGGACCTGTCCTTGCTGAAGCTGGAGGAGAGTAGCTCTGTCTTGCTGGGCAGGTGGAGCAGTCTTTTGGAGAGGCGGCGGACCGGGCTGGGTTTGTCCGCAGCCTGCAGCTTGTTGGTGCAGGCCAGGGCGGCGGTACGGAAGACGCTGTGGATGCTCTTCTCTGACGTGAAGGCCGAGCACTCCAGGTACGCAGCAGCTCCCAGCTGCTTGGCAAAGCATGAACCCTATGAAATGAAGACCAGAACTCATGTTTACCTGACACCAAACTGAGCAAAGGGCTTTTATTGTGAAAAGATCAGTGGGCGAACCTGTTCCTGGGAGATTGGAGCCTGTTTCTGATGGGACAGCTCCATGCGTGTGCAGACGTCTGTGCGCAGGTCTGTCTTGCAGCCTATGAGGAGGACTCGAGTGCTGGGACAAAAGTCCTGAATTTCTGCTTTCCACTGCAAACAAAGAGGAAAACGTCGATCTTTTGACTGCAAACGGTAGTTCAGACGAGAACCAGATTCCAGCTCTCCAAACCTTCTTCAGCGCGGCGTCTACCGTGTCCGGCCGGCTGATGTCGAAGCAGAGCAGCACCGCGTCAGAGTCGCTGTAGCAGAGGGGCCTGACGTTGTCGTAGTACGGTGAGCCTAGAGGGACAAAAGATGAACTAGTATGAAATAAACAAGCTAAATGTTCTGATGCTGTATTTGTTTCCCTTTTATATAATGAAAATGAGCCAAAAAAATGCAAGAAAAACCAAAAATTTTATTAAGGCTGATCTTATTTCACAAATAAATTATTGGGGAAGCGTAGCTTATCTGCCCTTTCTGTATTCTGACACACATGTAAAGTCCTTTATCGCTGTGTTTTTGTACTAACTTGCTTTTAAATTGATTTCATCAACCAAATGATACAATATTTTTGTTATTTTTATATAGTTTCATTCCTTTTTTTTTTAAAGTTCAGGGCCTGATGATTTTATTTTAATATTTGAGCCCGATATAGATACAGATAACATTTATATTTCTCTGACCAACAATTAATATTTTTATTAAATACCAATAAGTTCAAGATTTTACAGATTAAGTTGGAAAATAATTGATTTTATTAATTAAAATGACAGAGAAGTTTAACTTTTTCCAAATTTTGAAAGACAGTTAGTCAATTAAGAAAACATTTGAAGATGAATAAAATTCCTCCATTATGGGATTAGTAATCCCATAACTCAATACATTCGGAGCAGCCTCGGTGCGTTCAGTGGCGGTGTGGAATTTCTCATACTGACTCCTTTGTCGTGCAACATTGTAAAAAACTCCACAACCCTTCCCAGACAGAACTGCTGGAAGCCTGAAAGCTTCCGACAAATCCTTTTCGTGTTGAGGTACGCTCGCTAGCTTCAGGGTTTTGACGATGTTCAGTTTTTCCGTAAAAGTCCATTTTAAGAATGGCTTACAGAATGAATCAACTAAATCAACTTTTCCGCCTTCTTCCATTGTTAACTGCAAAACAGCGAGTAATTCACACAACAGCTACAGCCGATGGCCTGAAACAGAGTACAGAAGAAGGTAGCTTTAGTAGCGCCAGCTTTGACCATCCAATCAGAGACGATTATGTCATCTTCCGTCCTCATGAAGCTACAGACACTAACTCAAATTTACATAAACATAATTCACTCTATACAAAAGGTTTGTAACTTTTATCTAAAGTGCAGTAACCTTAAATGGAGCTTTCAATGTTCAATATTCCACCACTTCGTACACAACCTGCTGTTTTCTAACCTACAGTCACTGAAGTCAGTTTGTGATTGAACTCGTGTCAGCCGACAAATCAGAATCCCTTCTGATCAGTTTGATACCTTAATCCTCCCAATTCATAAGAACATTGATGTATTTGTCAAGTTTCCATTCTAAAACTGAACCAAAGTGTGAATTTTTATGATAAATGATACTTTTTGATAATAAAAAACAAGCATGAATGCAGGTTTATCCTGACAAAAATACAAAAAAATGATTTGATGGTTATGATGAACTCATATTGAGTTGAAATCAATTAAATTAATGGGTTTGGATTTGTTATTAGTTTTAATTTTAACAATTTGCTCTAAATAAAATGCAAAAATGTTTCTTTATTGAATTAGAGCAGAAATCTACTTAAATGGCCTTCTTTCATGGACAGTCCCAACTTTTCCTGAGTCACTAAGGTTCCCTTTTATTTTCAGTTTCCCAATTCCCTTTTCCATCTGAATTGATGGTCAAACATCAAGTCTAAACCTAACAAATGTCACCTCAAAGCTACAAGTTCTCACCAAATCTGATTCTGTCCTCAGTTCTGACTTTATGCTTAAAGATTGGACAGACACACCTTACAAAAGAAAATCTGCAACAAAAAAGTCTCTGACTTCCTCCCTTTTCTATAAACAGGACAACTATGTGTCAATGTTTAACTCTCAGGAAGGCTCCGGTGCTATAAACAGACCGGCAGGATGTCCACTCTCTATTGTCCACCTCATCACCCTTCACAAAACCCACAATTTCATTTCCTCGTCCTTTTCCTCAGGAGCCAAATGTGCTCTGGAAGATGAGGATGCAGTTGGAAGAGGCTTCTGGGCTTCCATATGGACCAATCATAAATTTGCATAATTTGCAGTCTACTGAGACACTAATGCATCTATTCAATCCCTCAGTTTATTCTATTTTTTACTGAGCTCTGTTTTAAAAAGCACATATGTGTCTCTGTGAGGGAATCGGAATGTGTCACACATAACCATCCAGGCTGATGTAAGGCTAGAGAAAGAGGAGGCAGACAGATATAAAGGGTACACAACCTCCAGCTTCCACCCCCACACGCACCAGCCCCCCCTCGCCTAAACACACAGACTCCTTGTAGCCTGGCAAACACCGGCTTCATGGTGGAATCCGTCTGCGGCGCCGTAAGAAGAGGGACATGAAAGAAAATGCAGAAAAGATCAAACTCTCTTTGTAGGAACTGGAGATTTTAATGCAGAAATGTTTAGACATAAATGACCTTTGTGTTTTGTTTTAATGGAAGACAAACACGAGAACCGAGTTATATACGGGCTTGATTCAGTGAAGATGAAATTTCATGCATAATTTATTTATTTATTTTTTATTAAACCTTTTTTTTTTACCAGGAAATCCCATTGAGATTAGATCTATTGTTCAAGGGAGACCTGACCCAAAAGGCATCCACAAAATAAACTAGTCCCTCTCGTATTTAGCCATGTTGTGATCACACCATCCATCCATCAATCCATCCATCAATCCATCCATCAATCCATCCATCAATCCATCCATCAATCCATCCATCAATCCATCCATCCATCAATCCATCCATCAATCCATCCATCAATCCATCCATCCATCCATCCATCAATCCATCCATCCATCCATCCATCCATATTCCAAGCGGGCTAAATCCCTTTTAAAATCACTGGGTTGCTGGAGCCTATGTTTGCCACTGTTGTGCAAAAGCCGTATATATCCTGGACAGGAAGCAAGTCTCTCCAATTCAACCAATTCTTGCATATTATTTTGAATCAACAACTTCGTCCAATCACTGCAACTTCGTTCAATCACCGCAACTTCGTTCAGTTGCTGCAACGTTGTTCAATCACCTCAACTTTGTCCAATCACTGCAACTTTGTTCAATCACCGCAACTTCGTTCAGTCACTGCAACGTTGTTCAATCACCGCAACTTCGTTCAGTCACTGCAACGTTGTTCAATCACCGCAACTTTGTACAATCACTGCAACTTTGTACAATCACTGCAACTTCCTCCAGTAACCGCAACTTCCTCCAGTAACCGCAACTTCATATAGTAACCGCAACTTTGTCCAATCACTGCAACTTTGTACAATCACTGCAACTTCCTCCAGTAACTGCAACTTCGTCCAATCACTGCAACTTTGTACAATCACTGCAACTTCCTCCAGTAACTGCAACTTCGTCCATTCACTATAACTTTGTCCAATTGCCCTCATGTCCAATAAGTTCCACCATCCAAATTTCCACACCGATCAAGTTTAGAGAACTTAAACATCATCAGTCTGACCAGTTAAAGGCTCCCCTACATGAAGATTTGAAGGTCCTCATCTCCTTGTGATGGTCATGCTGACTAAGTATCTCAACAAAAACCACAACTAACCACAACTGTGGGTTTGAAAACCATGTAGTGTTGAGATTCCTCAGGGGGAACATGAGCTCATAAATGATCAACTTTCCTGTTTAATTGCAAACCCCCAAAAAAGAATTCATTGTTCTTTTACTGAATAAATTACATTTATGGTTTGAAAAGGAACAAAACTAATACAACTTCTTCATGAAAACTTAAAAAAATGTTTTGTTTTCAATATAAATATAATGTTAGACAATTTTGAGTAAAACTTCCTTAATTGTTTAAGTTTCACCGTTGCTAAAAAAATAAAAAAAAGTTGATTTCATTTCAAAATTAATCACTGTTTAATGAAGAAATTCATTACAATGTTCAACTCTTGAGAGATTACATCCAATGATGCAACTGATTTAAAAAGTGTCCGTCCTCCTACAGCCTTTAAAACTAATGTTGAAAAAGAACCACATGGGGGAAACTGGGCAATGACCTGAAGGTAGCTGGGACCACAGGATCAAAGGTGACAGATTCAAATCCTGCGGAGCTCCAAAGGCAGCCCTCCTTAATCCAGCACACGTCTATAAAGTTCTCCAGAGACCATCTGGATGATCCAGACGATTGGGAGAATGTCAGGAAGTCAGATGAAACCAAAACTAGAAATCTGAGTTGAAGGAATCCTACAGCGTACCCACCATGAAGCACGGAGGTGGAACCATCATGCTTTTCTGCTAAGGTGACAGGACAACCGAGGAAGAGGATGAATTGGGCAATGTTTATTAAACCTTTGGGCAGTGAAGAAGAAACATGGCTGAATCTTCCAGCATGATCTCAAACATATTGTAACAAAAGGAAGGTCTACATAAGGAATACTCTGGACCTTTATCTACTAAAGAATCATGTTGGAGGAGTTGAACGCTCTTGAGAAGATCTCCATGGAAGAATGGACCAAAATAGCAGCTACCATTCGAACAAACCTGCTGAAGACCTACAGGAAATGACCTCTGTCATTGTCAACCAGGATTATATTAAAAAAAGTATTAAACAAATGTTTTCTGTTCCATCATTGAAAAAAATTCTTTAAAAATCAAACAATCTGATTTCCTGGATTATTTTACATTTAGTTTCGTATGATAAAGATTACAGACCTAAGTCATGTTTATTGACTGACAAATACATTTTGGTGTTAATAAAAAATATACTTGCTAATTTTTTTTGTTTATTTTACTTTGTGAAGAAATTCTCAAAATAAAAGAATGAGCATTGATAGAAACTACACAGACGGAGAATCACATATGATTGAGCTGCAAATAAAAATCAATCTTACACAACGTTCATTCCAGAAAGTCCAGAAAGTTTCTACTTTGTAGGAGACAAACACACAAACCTACATTTGCTTTCAGTTACGTAAGAGCTTTTTATGTTTTTTAGGCCCCACACAGCAGAATGCAGAGAGGTCAAGCTAATATTTTCTCTCAGTATCTCTGGCTTCTGCCTTCTGCTCCGAGTGTCTAAATCCGACATGCTTGCCCTCACTCATGCAGACTTCCACCTCCTGCTTGGAAAGAGGCAACCCCCCCAAAACAAAAAAAAAAAACCTCTCTGCAGGCCAACTGGCACTGCTCGACTTCCTCTGAACAGAGCCTGAAGCTCGGCGTTCAGACGGAGCGGTTATGAAAGGCGTCCATCATTATTACACAATTCTGCAGCATGTTTAGGTCATCCGTTTACATCGAGATCTAAAAAGAGAGACGTTTTATTCACCTCCCAATATGCTGCTATGTGTGAAAAATGTGTGCATGCATTCAGATCATTAGAGCTGCTATGTGACCGTCTGCCCTCCACCAAAGAGAGACATTAATATTACTAAATATTTGATCCTAAGCTCAAAACAAATGTTATGTAAATAAAAAATACAGGTCTTTGTAGTGCTGATAGTTTATTTTACAAAACAGGATTTGTGTGATTGCTGCATCCTTTGCCCTTTACTGCCTAAAACATATAAAGTTTATAAAACAAACATAAAGTTTATTTTTAAAGTCCCACTCCGATCGTCTTTTCATGTATTATAAAAACGTTCCAGATATTCTTTTAATCATGAAAATGCTGTTTTTATCCTAATTTTTTATTTTAAAACTGTTGTTTTCTAGGGCATAGTTTATGCAACCCCTTACCACCACCTATAAATGAAAGCTCTGTGTTTACGTCTTCTCCCTCTAGCTTACAGCCCTCCATGATAAATCGAAAATATATCAACATCGCGATATTAGCTTGTTTAGCATGTTTACTCACATGCATAGACAGATAAATCATTGAGGGTATGTGTCACTATATTGTGTACTATGTAGGGCATTTGCTATTTAGTAATGCTGTCTGAATCTACTATTCCAAAATAGACATTTCCCAGAAGTCTTTGCAAAAAAAAAAAAACAACAAAAAAAAAACGGTGTGCATTGATGGTCACAACATTGGCAAATATAGACCACAATGCATTGTGTTTGAACAATTTTGCACAAAAAAGGGTTTATATAACTTTTTAATAAAGCATCAATGTTTTCATTATCAGACACAGTGGATTTATAAATAAACGTAAAACGCTCTTATTGATTAGTTCTTCATTTTGTCTAATCGGTGATGTCATACTTGCCATTTTTTTTTTTAAAAAGTAGAGAGTATGGTGTCCAAACTGCTTTTAAAGTCCAGGGCACTAGATAGTCCTGTACTATACATTTTTTAGTAGTTACGTATTAGGATGGGAATTCAGACAGAATATGTTTTTTAAAAAGTCCAACTGCACACTTCCTGCATTGTTCTTAATTCTTGTCCATATTAGTTTTGAACTGCACTATCAGAAAGATAGATAATTGTTCTTTAGTGTGTTTCCCTGACATATAAGTTCTTGCCTTTCTCCTACAGAAATAACTTGCAGTCTAATTAATGTTGATTTTTAATTAAATAAAACTGTTGCAATGAAATGATGCAATAGTGTTATTATTATGCTGTGTCCATGTATCACTTCTTCATAACATTGATCACTAACATCACACATTGCAAGTTTATCCTCATATTGTTCAACTCCCCTTTTCACACCCTAAACTTAACGTTACCAAAAATGGCGAGCGATACTGGAGATGTCCAACGGTACAGTTTTGAGTCAGGTACCAGCTTGGACAAAGAAAACAATGGAAGCGTATTTTCTACATCACAAATATAATCTTTTTAAAAAAATTTTCCATCCTGATTCACAACGATTTTGTTAAAGAAATACTCAATTTCTTTTATATATATCTCCTCTTTCATCAAAGAAATGCCACAAGAACATGTTAAAACCCCTCAAAATTCCATTTTAATCAAAGTGGATCAAAACCTACTTCTGCATTACATCATTTAACCTTTCTCATAGATATCTTTTGAGGGTTTCGTGTTTTTTTCATCATCCAGGAGCAGGGTTGGACAGCTTTCCTGCTAATTTTCCAACATAACCTGCTCTGCTATGTCTTAATTGGAAGGACACACCTGATGCAGGTAATCAACGGATGTCTGGAAATACATCCGCCCCGTTCTAGGGTCAAAATAAAGGCATTCTCACCACAAAAGCAGTTAAAATTCCACTTGAAGTGGATCTCGGGGTCCCTGCATTGAATCTAATCTGCCACAATCAACAGAAGGGAGATCCGGCTGATTTCACCTGAGTGAAAAGCTGCTTAACCGAGCTCAAACAGGACGGACAGATAGCCACGTCTGAGTAAACAGTGAGAGCAACAATGACTGAGACGGGGCATCGTTCACGTGAGCCGACTCCCGGCTGACCGACCTGTCAGGACTGCAAACACATTCCAGATTGCCCATGAATGCAGGAATGAAGTGACTGCCTTAGCTCTGAGGGAACTTCAACTGATAAGGATGGACAACCATCAACTCACCTGATGTATCCCAAAGACTGAGCTCCACACGCTGGTCTTCTAGATTCAGGCTGGCCGTGTAGTTCTCAAACACAGTGGGGACGTAAGTCTAGAAACAGGAGATTTAGGACACATTTTAAACAATGTTCAAGGAAATAGAATGATGCAATAAAAATACAGGTTTACTTTGATCTATTTTAAACTAAATAATTAATTGTATCCGTCCAAATATTCTCTGAGTTATATAGAATTCAAGTGAAACCATTTATTAATACTTAATTAATTGATTTCATCCACAGAAGTGTTTAACCATAGTTTTAATTCAATAAGAAGAAAACTTTATTGTCTCCTAGGGACAAATCAGGTGACTAATTCTACTTCTCTTCATCTGTGACCTTTAAATGTTCATTATTGAATGAGAGCTCCAGCTGTGTTCGGGTACAAACCTCTGGATAGCTGTCCTTCACGAACACTTGCAGCATCGCCGTTTTACCGCATTGGACGTCCCCGACCAGCACCAGCTTACACCGCGCCACGAACGGCTGCGGGGGTCGTCGCTCCTTCATGGTGACAGAGGTGGGGGGCTTCAGGGACACGGCGAGGAGGAAGGAGGGAAGTAATGTTACCTAAATTCTCCGGCTGTGAGGAGGAGGAGGTAGCAGCAGCGGTGAATATGTCAGCAGAGAGACGGCATCAGTTTGAGAGTCGAGAGTCGCTGCGGAACTTTATACCGGGCCGCCGACCAATCAGGGAGTGCGACGGTGATGACGCCATACCTTCAGGCTGGAAGCGCCCGCGTGGGAAAGAGTTAATGTGTGGATTACAAAATAAAAGAATCAAAGTGAAGATCATTTTAAAAATAAAAATAAAAAAGGAATTAAAATTATTCAAGATGGTGTCACATTTTATAATGTAGAAAGTGTACTGTCATAGCATTTATTATTATTTAGTTCATTATTATTTATTTATTATTATGTATTATTAGTGCAATAGTAATTTTAAGTATTACAATATGACTGGTTTAGAAACAAGAGTAGGGATAAAAATAGTGAATTTATTAAAAAAAAAAGTAAATAATTAATATTTCTGGTAAAGTCCTGTTTTAGATTAAATAAATTTTAAAAATGCCTCTACACTCACTTAGTTACACACAGTTGTAAATTAAAAAAAAAAACATATTTAAAACATATGTTTTAATGAGAAGTACTCACAGTCATATTACAGATATTAAACGTAATCCAATATCAAAAGTAATTTTTTTCTTGTCATTTGATTTTTTTTTTCTACAGTTTAGACAGGTATCTGCTACTAACTAACTATGTAGCCATTAAGGGGCCCAAGTCTGGTTTTCCCTGTACCTGTCCCCAGCCTGGTTAAGCAGGGTTGTGTCAGGAAGGGAATGTGGCATAAAAATCTCTGCCAAGCCACCTGTGGTCGCTGTGGTGACACCTGAAGCGATGTGCCAAAAGGTGAACAGCATCTTATATGAGAGTTTTATATTATGACTGGTTTAGAAACAACAACACTAAGGAGATATAAACAAAAAAGAGGCAAATTTTTATATATATATACTTTTATATATAAATGAATGTAATCAATTCAATGATTTTTTAATTAAATTGTAAAGAAAAATATTTTTAAGGAAATATCAACAGCTGTAAATAAAAACAAATAGTTAATATTTTTTCTTTTTTATTTAATTTCCCCTGGAAAATATAGTAAAAACAACAATCTTGCAGGGAAAATGAAAGCGAGCAGAATGAATAAAAACTGAGTTTTCTGCCCTGTTACATACATGCAATCAACATAAGGTACATGTACACATTGTTACTTAAAATAACTTGCGGCATATAAACATCAAAAACAGTTGAGAAAATATTAAAAAGAAAGAATTTATAAGTACTTTCAAATAAAAAATAATTGGGTTGGGTGTTTTAGTAACACTTGTGGTCTGTCAAATATTGTGTTTTTTTCATTCACCTCCTAACTTCTATGTGTTTTTGAACATTTTATGCTATGGGATGTTGTGTCCCAAAAACTATTTGATGTACACCAATATGTGAGTTTTAGTTGGTGACATTTTCCCATTACACATCCATCAATAGTAAACGATAGGGTAGCAGCAAAGGGAAAAACATGTTACAGAAATTATACACTTGGACATTAAGTAAGGGTTGTCATCAGCTTGTTGAATGTGGAGTAAACTGAGATTGCTTTATAAAACCTAACAGAATGAACAGTTTTTTCCTGTCAGTCATGTGTTTTTATATTTATTTACCTGTATGTAAGTCAAATAAGCTAAAAATGTATTAAAAATCATATATTGTTATATCTGGTAGAAGAGGTAGACACTGAATCCACTTTGATCGCTGAATGATGAACAGTCACAGAGCAGTCACATGGAAAGTACAGTGATCCTCCACTGTTTATTTTGGACCTGATGGGGATTTTTGTTGTCTCATTCCCTGTTCCAGGAAGCATCCAATTTCTCAGAGGTGTATGTTTGATTTCCAACCGAAACTGAAAGCTGATACACTAAAGAGCAGGAATTGTAGATAGAAAGTTTTTTGTGGAATATTCAAAATCAGTGGTGTTTTCCAACGCTAATAAAGGATTCTCTTTTTATTTTTTGGGGGGGGGTGACTCCCGAACAGAGAACAGTTTGACTTCATCAATGTGAACTATAAAAGACTTGCTGTGTTTTCCATGTGGATGGAGAAAGTGTTCAACTGCCACAAAGACATGTTATATTAGGAAAGGATGAATGTAAAACTCAACTGAACCTGAGGTCCTCTGAGGTCATAAAGTATGATAATTTTGTTGTATATTCTTGCTATAAAACACAGTATCATTCATTATGCCTTTAATACTTTATTCTAAGCTTACTATAAGTACTATTAGATATTTTTCATAAGAGAAAAGGTTGTGGTTTGGTAAATAATGTGTCTTTTCTAGATGCAGATGCAGTCTGACAGTGCAGCGGTTAACACTCTTGCCTTTCATCAGAAAAGTCCTGGTTCAAATCCTAGTTGGCTACTTTCTGCAGTATGTGGAGTTTGCATGTTCTTCCTGTGCATGTCTTAGTTTTCTCTGGGCTCTCCTGCTCTCCACTACAGTCCAAAACAAATTTATCCTTTTGATATCAATGAAGTTCAATTCGGGCTGCACGGTGGCGCAGTGGTTAGCGCTCTTGCCTCACAGCGAGAAGGCCCCGGTTCGACTCCCGGCTGGGACCTTTCTGTGTGGAGTTTGCATGTTCTCCCCGTGCATGCGTGGGTTTTCACCGGGGACTCCGGCTTCCTCCCACCGTCCAAAAACATGCTTCATAGGTGAATTGGTGACTCTAAATTGGCCCTAGGTGTGAATGTGAGAGTGAATGTGTGTGATTGAGGCCCTGAGACAGACTGGCGACCTGTCCAGAGTGTACCCCGCCTTCGCCCTTCAGTAGCCGGGATAGGCTCTGGCACCCCCGCGACCCCGAAAGGGACGAAGCGGCCAAGAAGATGGATGGATGGATGAAGTTCAATTCAAAAACATGCTTCATAGGTTAACTGGTATCTCTAATTTGCCCCAAGATGTGATTGTGTGGCCATTCACAGACTGGTGACCTGTTCAGGGTGTACCCTGCCTTCACCTAACAGTAGCTTGCTTGGCTCCAGCAACCATGTGACCCCAGAAAGGATACAGGGGATTCTAAGGAAGGAAGTAGTGGTAAAAAAATAATAATGATATCCTGTTTTATGCCCAAAAATGTGAAGTGTTCAGCTTTAACGTGTGTTTATTACACTGAAATTATAACACATTTTAATTGTACTTTTTTTTATCTTTTAACCTCCTAAAACCCTAGCTAACATTTGAATTAACCCTCTACACACATAGTCATGGAGCCCCAGTCAAGCAGAGTTGACTAGTGTGGTAAAATGTGATGTCTGCGAATGTCTTAAGAGGTAAGGGAAATTGCTCTTAAATATTTTCTCCAGACCCGTAAAATTTTAAATGACGAGGTGCCATTTTTTAATATTCTGATGACTGACCCAATTACTTGTTATACAAAGAAATAACACTCAATCACCATAATTTACCAAATTTTGAAGCTAACTACTTGTGGCTCAGAGAATAACACTGAAGAGCAACACGTTCCTTATAACTCTGTGAATTCCAATTTAGGATCAGAGACCACTGTTTGATACACATTTTGTACAAAATATTGTGCATATCCTTTTTTGTGAAAAAAAACATTATAAAAATAAACTAGACTGGATGCAGAGACACACTGTATAAATGTGTGGATATGATGAAGGCATGTTTAAAGGTTGCATGTTTTTCTGGTCCAGCAAAGTTTCGGCTTTGTTAAAATGTGCTTTATATAGCTAAATGAATGTTAAATTGGATCATTTTATGTCTTTATTAAAACTTTATTTTAGTTTGTAAATCTTACAGTGCAAATAAGTATTGCTTAAGCATTGGTGACAGTTTCATGTAGTATTATTGTCTCATACTGAGTAATCCTGCACTGGGAAATTTTATGCATGAGTCTAGGGTGAGGCAACTTTGTGTATTTCAGTTTATGTGTAACAATGTTAATGCCTTTAAATTCTCAGAACTAAAAGCTGATGGGGTGGTTCAGCATGAGTGAACCGGTTTTGTGATAATCTTGTACCAAGAGAATTTTCAGGCACTGCTCTGATAAAGACAGTCTTGTTTCAATTTACTGAATGATTCACTGTTGTTGCAGACTTGAATAAAGGCCAGTGATTCATTTTATTCTGTTCCACCATTCTCCATATATGCCTGTTAAGAAATCTAGAGTTGTAGCGCCCTCTAAAGGTGTAAAGAGGCAAACTCAGTGTCAGCATGCAGTAAGGATGCCTGCAAAGGAATAAAAGGTTGGTTGTTGTCTGCTGGTGTTGTGCTGAAGCATCCAAGTCATTTCGATTAAAAAAAAAAAAAAAAAATTAAGTATGAGAATAAGGCAAAGTAACTGAGAAGGATCTATGTCAGTTTCATGGAATAAACTCTTTACCTGAGAAAATAATCTGCTTCTGGAGCGCGTCTTATGAGTTTTGGGAAAGAAATTAGATTTTTCTAGTAAGCTGAACTGAACTAAACCAAAAAAGCCCACATTGTTCTGGTGTTATATGCTGTCTTTTTAATCTTTTTAATACATTCATACAATTTGCACACATCTATCATAAATCCTTCAAATCTGTGAGTTGTTTTTCTTACTCTACACTTATGTATGTAAAATTTAGATTGGAGAAGTAATACATTTGTACTACGTTCTACATTTTTTGTCATCCAAGTTAAAATATGTGAGAATTTGTTCGAAATGTATTATAATAGTAATCTTTAATTTGGTACTTATAACAAAATGTAATTTGATCCAGAATTCAAGTGGGAATTTACATTGGTAGAAAAGGTAAAGAACCAATTCATAAACATCTTTAAAAAAAAAACAAAATGTATTTTTTGCATCATAGAATGTGGATATAAACATGTGTGGTAAATGTTATGTAGAATTATTTTATGTATTTATTTAACTTAGTTAATTGTGCAGAATGTGTCTGGTAGTAACCACTCTTTCTTCCAATATCCTTTAAAAGACTGTTCTCCTTTATGCGTACATCTTTTTTCCCTCTATATATAAATAAACTGCATTTCCCTCAACTCAATTTTCCTGTTTCGTCACTTCCGCCAAGAGGACGCGCCGACGTTTCCTGGTTGTGAATGAAACTCCCTGTGATTGGTTGACCCTTTTCTAAGATTTCCCGCGCGCTCTGCAGCAAGCAAACGGCACAGTGAGCATTTTAGCAAACAGAACAGACAAGCTAACGTCTCGCTCGTATTTGTACCTCATTACTGCTGCTGTTTAAAGCTGTAGCCTTAAGAGAATGTCGTCTTCAGACTACGACCCGGGTTGTCTCCCGGACCTATTACCGCTCTACTACCGGCGACTGTTCCCCTTCTCTCAGTATCATCGCTGGCTGAACTACGGCGGAGGTGAGTGTAAGAAACAGGCAAGCTGTGGAAGGTAGCAGAAGTACATTTTAGGAGGCTAACTCGCTAAATGATGTAAAATACACGAGGGTGTTTACATAGACTGTCTATTTATCCAGACATCCGCGATGATATATCAGAGTTGATGGGCAACACAAACACAATTTTCTGAAAGTAATAAATCTATCTAATTTTCTCATTGGGTTTTGAAACACTCTTATTAATAGAAATGTGTATTTTCAAGAGGATTTTTAATTCGAGGTTTATTTTGTGTAATAGTTTTGGTCAAAACAAGTAGATTTTGGGATAAAAAAAAGTTTGTATTTGGTTTAATAAATGTCATAAACTTTCTTTTTTCTTCCCCCTCAGTGCAAAAGAACTACTTCCAGAACCGGGAGTTCTGCTTCACTCTCAAGGATGACATTTATGTGCGCTATCAGTCCTTCAGCACGCAGAACGAGCTGGAGAAGGAGATGCAGAAGATGAACCCTTACAAGATCGACATCGGGGCGGTGTACAGTCACAGAGTAAGTTTGGATCTATCGTGCTCTTCTCTGAGCATCAGTGCAGACATGAAAAAAAGAGTTGATCGCTTCTTTTCACCTGCAGCCAAACCAACACAACACTGTAAAGTCAGGGAGCTTCCAGGCTCTGGAGAAGGAGCTCGTGTTTGACATCGACATGACCGACTACGATGATGTCCGCACCTGCTGCAGGTAGAACATACGATATGCTAGAAGTATGTCATGGAATTTGCTTTCCCTCTACATGTATTAATAAATGTTTTTCTTGTAGTGCTGCAGACATTTGTCCCAAGTGCTGGACGCTGATGACCATCGCCATTCACATTCTGGACAGGGCTCTTCGAGGTTTGTCCTCTGTGTTTCTTTACCTCTTCTTACTCCATCAAGTTTGATTAAATCAATGTTTTTCATTTCTAGAGGACTTTGGTTTCCAGCACCTGCTGTGGGTTTACTCCGGCAGAAGAGGAGTGCATTGCTGGGTGTGTGATGAAGCTGCCCGGAAGCTCTCTGCAGCTGGACGTACCGCCGTGGCAGAATACCTCAGTCTAGTCAAGGTACTGTGGTTGAAATAGATTTAATTTAACATTTTATTAAAAAACAGAAAAAAAAGGTTTAATGATTAAAAAATATGGGTAAGTATGGAAGATTTTTTTTCAGCCATAGTTCATAGTAATTTTAATTGGTAATTTATTTTGAAATTGATCAAACAATTTAAAAATTGTATTTTAGAAAAATAAATAAATCTTACATTTTTAAAAATAATATCTTAAATAAAAACAAAATCAATTGCTTGTTAAATTGTCATTGGTTTGGGTACCATAATTCAAATCTAAATGCATTTTTGCTATTTAGAATTCAACCTGGAATTGGACACTGCATGGTGGCACAGTGGTTAGCGCTTTTGTCTCCCTGTTAGAAGGCTCAGATTCCATTTGTCAATTTGTCATTATCTGTCTCAAATTGAACTGTGGATTGAGAACTGAATATTACTTTGAGTTATGGCTGAATAAAACTTCCATAGATGAGGGAACATTGTTGCTGAATTTTCAGGTGGTTCTTAAATGGTTCCTCACAGAAATGAAGCTGTCATTTTTGTGTTTCTGTTTATTGAGCTTAAACATCACGTTTGCTTCGTAGGGCGGAGAGGAGACGATGAAGAAAGTGGTCCTGACGGATCCAATCCACCCTTTTATCAGGTAATAATCTGATTTTAAATGTGTTCTATACTCTGAGCAGTTCTCATCGTCAAAAGGTGGAATGGTGTGGATCTGTTTTTATTTTGGGACACTTTTTTTAAAAGCATCAAACTGTTCTGTTTGACTAGAATTGTACAGTTTCCTCTGTTTAAGTCTCAGTTTGTTCAGATTTCCTTCGTTTATCATCCTGACAGTTCATCTCTGGAAGTGGTGGATAAATATTTCACACAATACGCGCTGGAGGAACAAGACATACTGGGTCAAAAGAAGTGTGTGGACAAAGTGCTGGCCCTTGTGCCTGAAGATATCCTTTTTTTGTTTTAATTCACAACACTTGTGTGAATATGAGCCAATAAGAACAAACAATTACAACCTTAATACATCAACACATGTCAGAAATGAATTGCAGACCAGTTTTCAGAGTGAGAAGAGACCAGAGAATCGCTGGAAACTGATCAGAAAGGAAGCTTACAATAAGCAGGTTTGTTCTTAGATTTATTTTTTTATGGAATTTTCTTTCTCGTGCTCGAACTGTTTCTGTTTGGGGTTTTTTTCAGGGTACTGTAAAAAAAGGCCAGCATTTTGAGAAAGAAATCATGCTGCAGTACTGTTACCCGCGGCTCGACGTGAATGTCAGCAAAGGGGTGAACCATCTGCTCAAGAGTCCATTCAGTGTCCATCCCAAAACAGGTGAATATGCTGTGAAGATCAGCAGAAAAGACACATTAATATAAACATAAAACCCTGATTGAAAAAAAAAATGTAGGTTCCATGCAAGGATATTAAAGAACAATCACCAAATGATTTTTTTCATGACCGATTAAAAGCAGACCTTAAAAAATGTGATATTTTTCTTTTACTTTAAAATGATTAGTCGCCTTGCAATGGATATTGTTTTGAATAACGAAGTAATATTATTGCAGGCTTTACTAAATAATGTGGAATAGAATAGAAAATAAGAAGAACTTTTGGAGAGGAATGTTGTATTGTTGCTTTATTTTCTTCATCAAAGTGATTTACCGGTTTACTACTGCACACAGATTAAAATAACAAAAGACAAAGCCGTATTTCTTCCTTCTCACAAGCTGGTTTTTATTCTATTTTTTTAATTTCATCTGCTTCAATGATATTCCATTAAAATTTAAACACAAGAACGTCCCACAATAGGTTTTGTCTGTTTCCTTGGTACATAAACCAGAGTTCCCGCAGGGTCATAAAAAGTCTTAAAAATATTGAATTTATTAGTTTGGAAATGACGTTTAAAAAAAAAAAAATTAAAGTTTAGAATTTTGCTATCTGAGCCTAAAAATGTGGGCTTTCTGAAACTTCTCCGTTTCACATTTCTCATGAAAAATGTTAAAATTTTCACCCATAAATATATTTAAAACAAAGGATGATTTTTTTTTTCTTGATTCACCACAGAGTAAAGAAAAATTCAATTTTAAGCTTAATATATTTATGTCCATCAGAAAATTGTAGCAAAAACATGTTAAAAACACAATTTTCATTTGTATTAGTGCTGCCACAAACAATTATTTTAATAATCGACTAATCCCCGATTTTTTTTTTTGCAATTGGTCGACTAATCGGGTCATGCACAAACTGGATCTAAAGCACACAATTTAACCATGATTAGCTTTGAAACTGAAATCCTAAATTAGCCAAAATAGCTAGCATGCAGCTGAAATATTAGCTAAACTCCAAAATAGCCTAAAAAAGTGGGAAAAAAAATCCTAAAATTATCCAAAATATCTGGCATGTAGCTGAAATATTAGCTAATCTACAAAATAGCCTAAAAAGTGGGAAAAAAATCCTAAATTAGCCAAAATAGTTAGCATGTAGCTGAAATATTAGCTAAACTCCAAAATAGCTTAAAAAAAAACAGAACAAATCCTAAATTAGCCAAAATAGCTAGCATGTAGCTGAAATACTAGCTAAACTCCAAAATAGCCTTAAAAACCTTAATAAATGTCAAAATAGTCCCAAAAGCTAACAGGACGACATTATAACTTTCAACTTTACTACACTCTGACTCCATATAATATAAAGTAACAACAAATCGACTATTAGTCGTCGACTATTTTAATAGTCAATTAGTCGTCGATTAGTCGACTAATCGACGTGGTAGCCCTAATTTGAATGGGTCTTTAATCACTTTGTTTCCTACAATAGAACTTTAACTAAATGTGTTGTCTACAACACTGAAAAGAGCTAGAATAAGTCAAATGTCATGTCTCAATTTGAAAGTATTTTTTTGTTTTATTTTATGCAGCATGAGAAAATGTTGATAAAAGAAGCATAATTTTACCGAGCGAATAAACACACCTCTAAGTTTTTCTTTCATCTTCCAGGCCGGATCTCCGTTCCCATAGATCTCAAAGCAGTAGACAGCTTTGATCCGTTTGCTGTGCCTACAATCAGGTAAAGGAAAAAATCAGCGTTTCTATCAGTGTGTCTGACGCAACGAGGCTAATGAAGCTTCTGCTGTTTAAAGTCGTATCTGTGAGGAGCTGGATCGCCCCAGAACAGAAGAGGAGAAGTCAGAGGAATCCCAAGACAAAGACAACAAGAGAGATGCAGCGGAAATACGAAAGATAAGAGGTGCTCCACAGCTGAGGAGACTGAAATATGCTCTGTCATTAAAATATGTACTCTGTGGTGTGTAAAAGTGTAAAGTAACTACTTATGGGGTTTACAAGTTAGTAACAGAAAATACTACTTTCTTATTAAGTTTATTTCTTAGTCTAAGATAAGAATTTTCTGTTTAAAGCAAACACTATGTTTCTCCTCAGATTACAAAAGAACCAGCCTGGCAAAGTATGTGAAATACTTTGATTCTTTTCTGGATGGAATGGCTCGTTCCTGGAAGGGAGAACTTCTTAAAAAGAGTGGTAAATTCTTACTTTTTCGAATTAAAACCATTTTGTCCCCCTTTTTTAAAATTTTGACATTTTCTTTCTTCCAGATCATCAAATGGAATTCTAATAAACATCACATTCAGACATCACAACCTTTAAATATACACTATTTATAGTGTATTAGTACATGTATGTATGGTTTGCTGCTTTAGACAGGCAATTAGCTCTTGTGGCTTTTATCTCTTTGTCTCATTTCTTTTCTAGATTTGTATTTTTCTCCATATTTTCAAAAATTTGTGTATAAAAATTTGTAAGACATTTATTAAAATAATCTTGTGAAACCTTGTGTGATTTATTTGGTTGCCAGGTTTTAATCAGTTCCAAAAATATGTTTTATACATTTTTGAAAAGATGCCTCTTTATCTGGTGTCTTCTAAACAAAAGTCACCCAAAAATTATAGTTTTTTGCAACTAATCTTAATAAAATTGATAATAAACGAGTACGTCAAACGACCACAACTAAGAATAAATTATTAAGGAAGCCGTACTAACCTGAATAATCAAAATTACAGAATGAATATGTGGTGTTGCATTTGTGTCTGGGAATGAAGTGTATGTTTGTGAATGGGACAAACAAACAAATGAGCGGATGTACGGAAGTAGCCACAGCGGTGGATCTGGCCGTGGCAGAAAGCTCCGGAGAAAGAGTAACGCCAAGAGATCCTACGGCAAATCTTTTACTTCCATCCTCTGATATTCAAATGCCTTCACCTGTGCAAGTTAAGGACTCCACCCAGGGCAGGGCTGTTACAAGCTTATCTAGTGAATATGAGCATTTACTGTCTATGGAACCACTGAACTATGAGAAAACAGCAACCCTGGCCTTCTTTATTTATAGGCTTGATGATGGCACTGCACAAAGCAATAGATTCAAACTACATTTTTAGAGATAACATTTTTTCTTCCACATTAATAAATATTCATAACTTATTTATATTATCATTAGAAACTCATTATTTCAAGCTAATGCAATGTTGTTGTATGACAGGAAAAAATAAATGCTTTCACAATTTGATTAAACATGAAGTATATGTATTGTATGTACAAGTATATGTATTTTTTTATTTCGAGAGTTTAAATTTATTCATAGCATGCTAAACCCATGTGGCACAAAATGCTTTAAATTACTAAAATCCTAGACGAAAGCCTCTTTACAAGATTACCATAAACATATTAAATATGACAATTTTTTTAACTATAATATATCCACCACTTATTTTTACGAGAAAAAAATAGTCATTTTATTAATACATCTAGAAATTAGATGTCTGTTTTTTAATTAACAAATTCAACATTACATGTCACTGAAAATTGCAAAACAAAAGGCGTTGTACAATCTTTAAAGCAAAATGCTGTAATGGTCTGTGCAGCCAATAAGAAAATAAAAAAGATTTTATAAAACAAAAAATAAATAATATAAAAAATAATAATTGTAATGTATTAAAACAACCCAAAAATATTTAATTTTAATCATTATTAGTACATTTAATAATTAATTAAATAAAAACGAAAAAGGCACTAGATTGAATAAACTATCTAAAATGCTCTTAGTGTTTCTATTTTCTGGTCTTTAAAGGGATTGACATAAAAGATTCAAATTGTTTTTAAAATCAAAAGGTTGGGGTTTATTTAAAAAACAACACTTTTGAATGAAAGATTTCTCTAAAATAATAAAATTGTTAAAATAAAATTATTTTGTTTTTATTAATACATTCACATTTAATATTAATATAGCTAAATGAAGGAATTTTGTTTTTTGTTGAAATCCAGTTGTTAAAAAAAATTAACCGATTTACAATTATAAAAGAGGTGTCGTTGAGTATCATTTTGAAATAAGAGGCATGCATTATCTTGTATATTAAATCTTAGCCCTAAAAAATATTTACATAGATATGTGTTATTTATGGTTTTAAAATTGATTTCCTTCATTTTGGGAGGTAAGGAAAATGAAATATATCATATCTGACATATCTGTTTTGGACAGAGTCAGGGAGAGAGTTTTCTTACTTGAAGAGGAAATAAATTTTTTTGTGAGGGCTCTTCTTAAAATTAAGTTACTAAATTTGGAATCTGTAATATAAAAATTATTAATATATAATGGTGGAAGTTGTGTTAAAATTGTTAAAAATTTTAAACTTGCTCTGGAAATATGAATTTTTTGCATGCTACATTTTCTCTTTAATGACACCGGAAGTAGAAAGGTGCTCCACCGGATATTGCACAGAAACCGGGGTCAGGAGTTCTTTCTCACAGCCATCTTGGAATTAGCGTCCCGAGTTGGTGAGTGTCTCCGCTTGAAATCCATTATCATCTGACAGTTTTTCTTACATTTACGCCCTTATCGAAGACCTGGCTGGTTTAATTAAAATGTGGGCATCACGCTGGTGCAATTATTGTTCTTGTAAAAGCTCTCTGTAGTAAATAATGTGTCGCTGAACCACAGAGAAGCGGCTCAAAATGGGGGAGCGTGATATGTAACATTTTATTAGCTAAATGAGTGACTTAAAGAAAGTGTTTTGGTGCCAAATGTACACCTATTACAGTAATAGCCTGTCTGTCACCGACGTAAACCTTGGTAGTGTCGGTATAAAGCGGCTAGAAGCGAAGTTAGTGGCCGCTAAGACGCTCGCTGCTTAGCAGGAGCTAACCTTGCTTCCAAGCTGAAGCGTGGGTTCGTCACCTGTTCATCCGGCCATGATAGCGACTATCTTCTGTGATCTGTGATGACTATTGGTGTAAATGAAGTTGTGTCGAATGTTTGTTTTACAAACTGCAATTGTGTCTTCTAGCGACAATGCCCGGTGAAGCGACAGAAACGGTCCCGATCACCGAGCAGGAGATGCAGCAGCCTCAAGTGGAAACTGGTTCGTATTAATTTGCTTTTTCCCCCTATTTGATTGTCGGAATGAGTATGAAGTGGGGGTCTTGGATCTCGCAAAAACATTTAGATACAATTAGTGCATCTAAGACATGAAACATTGGCTGGTTATAAGGGTTCACTCAGACACTGAGTTGATCCAACAGGTGATAGTTTGACAGGCACCGGGCAGGTGGGTGCACGCGGGTATTGTCACTCCACATTTACAAAAGATTGTGCATAATGATCTAAAATAATAATAAACAAAGTTATCCAGAACCCCTCTTTCATTGATGCAATGGGTTGTGTTGGCATGCTTGGATTTGGCATGCTGCTGCTGAGTGCTTTTGTGTGTGTTAGAAGAAAGTGCTTGCAACAATCCTTTTGTTAGAAACTAACTTAATAAAACACATTCATGAAGTCATAATAAAATGATTACATTTGTCCAAATATAAGAATTTGCTTAAAGATCCACTCTGATGAAAAACATGTTTTCGGTGTTTTTTAATATGTTCTTACATTATAGGACATGTATGTATTTTTGTCAAATAGCGTTGGATTAGAAGCAGGTGAATACCAGATGTTTGAGAAAGTTCGAGTTTGTGGCACAGCAGGTTACACGGGTGGACAAAACTCTTTTTCTACTACTTTGATGCACTTGCAGAAAAATTATCTATTTACGTCTTAATTTTTCTCATCAGAGCTACCATCTGACTAAAAACTGTGACTCTGGTGTATGTATGTATATATATATATATATATATATATACTATGCTAGTGTTAGCTTGAGCTTGTGATGCGCTATGAAACACTACTGTGAACAGGTTTAGGGGGGAAAAGGTATATATAGTTGCAATGAAACAGTAAAGTATGAGTTGCAGACAGAAATTGGCAATAGCAGTTTTAAATTACCTGTTTTTATTGTTGGGAATTGTTTTTAAAACACTTGTTGAGTTGCCTATGTTCCTAGTTTACTAAACAATTAACTGCTGTTGATGTTTTAGGACATACTCATCCACCTGTCATCAATATAAAAAGTTGTAAAAATATATTCAAGTCTTTGCCATGCTGATTTGAAGCCCCTTAATTTAACTTAAAGGAAGGTTGTTTTGGGGAATTTGTGTTCTTTGCTTTGCTACAACTTTTTGACATTGAAGAACTTGGTCAATGTGCCTCAGGTTATTAGGAGTTAAAATGAAAGGAATTGCTTCTTGTTCTCTGCATAGAGCATCATTTTGGAAGTCCCTGCGGCTTTGAGAAGAAAACTGCTTTGAAACAGAGAGCACACCTCTTTATTAAAAATCTTTTTTTTATAGCTAAAGTGTTGCATAAAAAAACACCTTTCCCTTCCTACTAAAGTGTTTGAAAATCGGAGCTTTACAGCTTCAATGATTTAACTGGTAACCCCTCCTCCCCCCACACACATCTTTAAAAGCTGTTGTTTTTAAATCCATCTGATTTTCTAGTGCATTGCTTCCCTAAATGGCTCTCGGGGTACGCTGTCCAGATTGTTTTCTATCCTTCCCAACTCCAACATACCTGGCTTTGTTGGCTGTCATTGTTTGGTCTCTGGAAAGGTCAATGAGCTGATTCAGGAATGTTTGAACAGTTGCATTGAAAACGATGGATCCAGTTTGGGAAATGTAGTCTCACTCCAACTGATGACAGATGCCTCAGCTGAGACATTAAATTGTCTAGGGCTGTCTGCAGAAATTTGTGTTAATCAAAGATCCATACTTGTGGAAAGGCAAATATTTGTTGAAGAATTACAAATCCGTTCATTAAATTCTGATAAGCAATTTGAGGTTCAGTTATTTCCTTAATTTGCATGATGTTTTCATTATGATGGATAAGGATTCACCCCAATATATATGGACTTTGGGTCAGATGTTTAAAAAAAGGTTTTGTTTTCTTTCCTCAAAGCATGAGAAGGTGTGCATTCTCAAACCTAACATAGTTGATGTGATAAGCTGCAGGTACAGTTTGCATTCCAACTAAATATTGAATGAGTTTGTTTCGTGTAGATTTATCTCAGTGTGATACATATTTTAGCAGTTTTTATCAAACTTAAGTTTGGGGGATGACTTTTTTTTTTAAACCCTTAACCTCAATGACCAGTGCTTCTTGGTTTGGTCACATTTAACCCGCATGGTTACGATTTCCAGAATTCGGTCCCATTTTTTAAAAGTTTTTCTTCATTCAGCTGCATCTCCTGCCTCAGCCTCTACCCAAAAACCTCAGGCAACTTCAGGACCTGCTAAACCCAAAGGCAAAGATGCTAAGAATGTGCAGGGTTCCTCTGCCCCTAAGCCTGTCCCAGGCAGAAGAAAACGCTCCTCCATGTCTGCCTCTTCCTCATCTCCCACCTCACCAAAATCTGCTTCCTCTTCTACCCCCCTATCACATGGGCAATCTCCCTTGGCCTCCCCAGCTAGTGGCTCCCCTGCTAATCTGGGAAGCTCTCCCACCCCAAAAGTTGTCAAGGCTGGAAAGCAAGGAAAAACTAAGAAAGGAGAGGCATTTGTCCCCGTCCAAGTCAACTGCAATGTCACAGGATCTGATGAAAAGCCAGAAGAGTCTAAACTAATGGCAACTGGCCAAGCCAAAACTACTCCGGTTGAAGTAAAAGTTCAGTTACCCCCAGCTGCTTTTAAAGTTGCCTCAAAACCAGCTGCAGCGGCTCCAGTGTCATTTTCAGACACCATTCTCTCAAGTTCTCCCAAATCAAGTGAAGTGAAGAAAGCACCTCTTGCTGTTTTTGACGATGAGCTTCCTCCACTACTTCCACCAGAGAAACCCTTTAAAATACCTGTGGCTGAAAAAATACCTCCAGCATCTGATCATGAAAAGAGTTCCACTGAGGCCCCTGCCACCAAAACATCACCAAAAGGCAAGAAGGGTAACGAGCCCAAATCTGGTCCTGCTGAGGCTTCTAAACCAGCGGCTAATGAAGCTCCTAAAGTCAAGTCGACCCCTGTTACCGTTTCCCAGGACAAGCTAGCTTCTGCTGACGCTGCTAAGCCATCTGAGAAAGTCCCCAGTGTGTGTTCTAAGCAAGGTGAAGAGGTTAAAGCATTACCTTTTAAGGCCATGAAGCCAGATGAAAATGTTAAGGCAGCCCCCATTAAGATGGAAAAGGGAGTCCCTGTGAAAACTGAGAAATCAGCCCCCATTAAGGCTCAGGAGGGGGCCCCTGTCAAAGCTGAGATTGCGGTTCCTGTTGAAGCTGTAAAAGTGACCCCTGTTAAGGCTCAGGAGGCAGCTCCTGCTAGGGCTGAGAAGGTGGCTTCTGTTAAGGCTCAGGAGGCGGGTCCTACTAAGGCTGAGAAGGTAGCCCCCGCTAAGGCTGAGAAGCCAGCCCCCAAAAAAGCAGAGGAGCCGGCCCCCGCTAAGGCTGAGAAGGCGGCTCCTATTAAGGCTCAGGAGGCGGGTCCTACTAAGGCTGAGAAGGTGGCTCCCAATAAAACTGAGAAGGTAGCCCCCGCTAAGGCTGAGAAGGTGGTCCCTGTTAAGGCTCAGGAGGCGGCTCCTACTAAGGGTGAGAAGGTGGCTCCCAATAAGGCTGAGAAGGTGGCTCCCAATAAAACTGAGAAGGTGGCTCCCAATAAAACTGAGAAGGCGGCCCCCGCTAAGGCTCAGGAGGCGGCTCCCGTCAAGGCTGAGAAGGTGGCTCCCAATAAAACTGAGAAGGTGGCTCCCAATAAAACTGAGAAGGCGGCCCCCGCTAAGGCTCAGGAGGCGGCCCCCGCTAAGGCTCAGGAGGCGGCTCCCGCTAAGGCTCAGGAGGCGGCTCCCGCTAAGGCTCAGGAGGCGGCTCCTGCTAAGGCGGCTCCGGTTAAGGCTCAGGAGGCGGCTCCCGTTAAGGCTCAGGAGGCGGCTCCCGTTAAGGCTGAGAAGGCGGCTCCCAATAAAACTGAGAAGGTTGCTCCCAATAAAACTGAGAAGGTAGCCCCCGTCAAGGCTGAAAAGCCAGTCCCCAAAAAAGCAGAGGGGGCGGCCCCCGCCAAGGCTGAAAAGGCGGCCCCTGCCAAGGCTGAGAAGCCAGTTGAAGAAGCTAAAGCTTCTCCCCAAAAGGCGGCAAAGCCAGGTGCAGACAAGAAACCGGCTCCTGCTGAGGCTGACAAGCCAGCTGCAGCAAACAAAGCAGCTGAGATCAATAAACCAGCCCCTGAAAAAAGTGCCAAACCAGCCACTGAGGTCAAGTTAGTTGAAGTAAAAGAGGCTCCAAAGGCTTCCAAGCCTGTAGAACCACCAGCAGTTCCAATAAAACCAGCTCCAGTGGAGCCTGCTGTTTTAGCCCCAACTCCACGAAAACTCACCTTTGCAGAGGCAGTTGCTAAACCTGCGCCTGTAACAGCTGAAGCTGTGGTAAATAACATCCACTCTGAACCACTTTCCCCTACCAAACCTATCCTTACAACGGCTAAAACCCCTGCCAAAGTGGAGCCTGTGATCAAGAACGACAATGGTATTTAGCCGTTTGTCCTCTTTGTGCTTGTCCGTCTGTTTGTTCTGAACTGACGAGATTTATGCTTTTCCCCTAAAAACTTGATATGTTCAACTATATTGCCAGAATTGCTTCAACCTCATTAGCCTGCAATTTTTTAAAACTTATTTTTTGGCACATGCCTGTTGGAAGGATATAGACCAAATTGACATAATTGATTTATGGGTTACATAATTCACATTATTCACTTGCAGGATCATTTTTCCTGTGTCAGAATGAACATCAAAACTTATGCGAGACTGGACATTGTGTAGGTTTTTTCACATCCCATCCGTGTGTTGCAGTTTACCTGGATCTCTCAATGAGTAATTGCCTGAGATACAGTAGTGCTGGGTTTGAGGACTGGAGGTAGTGTTTTACTATAAACTAAATCCAATGTCTTACCCATGGGGTGTTAAGAACCTAAAATTATTTGTTTCCCCTCTTAAACATTTTTTTTTCTCTGATAAATACCCACATTTTTGCAAAACTTTTGCAGAATGCAGTTTGCAAATAACGCTAAATGAAGTTTATTGGCAGGTTGTATAGTTTCAAGTGCCAGTATATGACAAATATATTTAATAAAAATGTGTGACTTTTCCTATATTAGCGGTATTGGATACTTGCATACCTGTGGATGTGATGATTGTGTTTATGCCTTTAATTTTTTTGTGTCTAAAAGGTTTTAAGAATCTCTAACGCGTATACATTTTTAGTGTTCTTGTGTTTATAATGGCTTTTCTCTGTTACAGTCTCTTGGTTGTTTACTTAGTAAGTAATTTAATATTTGACCAAAGAATAATAATTTGAAATGAAAATATTTGGGGGATTCCATTTGTTACTTGTACTTGTCAAAGGATCTACACTCATATAACAAAAGTTGCCTGTTTACATAGATGCAGAATTTGGGAAAAGCTCTTAATTAAATCTGCAGTGAGTTACAAGAGCTATATTTACTGTATGGTACTGTGCAACTCAGATTTTCAATCCCCTGTGGATTCAGAAGCACCAATATGTGCAAGTTTAGATTCAGAGTGTCCTAAAGATGAGATGTATTCCTCCCCAAAAAAATCAATTAAATGATGGGGCTAAAATATAAC